>NW_009227503.1:18954-31226 GCF_000690835.1 Fulmarus glacialis | reverse complement strand
CCCAGTGCCTGTGTGCAGCACGAGAGCCATAGCCAGGGGTTACGCTCAGCGCCGTGCCGCAGATAAATCTGCACCTGCGGTGCAGGGAGCGGCACGGGTATCGCTGCCCTGGTAAATCACACTGCTCAGGAGTTCAGTAGATTAACTTTCTAGTCATCCCGGGTCTTTTAAAGGGCTCTTCTTTTTTTTATTATCCAATTAACTATACATGTTAATAAGAAATTTTCTTTTATATAAAACCCAGCAATTTTTTTTTTCTCTGCCTGGAGTGACATAAATAGACTTTTTCACATATAGCTTCAGTGTCCTGGGACTGATTTGTGGATATATATTGCTGCTTAGAAAGACTGTAATTTACAAGTGATTGTTTGGAGGACTTCAAATTACCACCACTCATATATATGGATATATAAATAAAAAATGAAGCTTCTCGGGAGATTCTGCATAAACAATTTTCTTGGGAAGAAAAAGGATTCTCAATAAAAAAACCCACCATCAGTATTTTTTATATCTATGCCACTGCATAAAGTATGGGTAGATTATTTCAGTCCTTCATTTCTATTTCAGCATTTCTGGACCATTTCCTCTAACATTTTATCTTTTTTCTTCCATCATATAAATCCTCATATATTCCGCTCCCGGAGGAACCGGCAGTTTTGGGGTCTGGAGGCTGCAGGAGCCCTGCCGCCCCAGCCCTGCCCGCGCCGCCTCCCAGGAGAATAGGGACGGGAAGGATTAGCTCCGGCTACCCTAATGAAATGTCACTTCAACGCCTAAGTCTCCCTCACAGGAAAATACACACGCTGCTTGTGATTTTATTGCCTTGCTGCTGGGGAAGCCCAGCTGGCAACAGCTCACAGGCACCTCTGCTGCTGGGAGCTGCTGACAGTGCCTGCTCTCAGGAATCAGGCTTTCTGTTAAAGCTGGGTACCCTAAAGTCACTGTCTCACTTTGGGAGATATTTATATAAAGTTTGTTGGCTCTCCCAGCTGTGAGCCGTGGCTCACCCAAAGCGGGACCGCGGGACTTGAGCGGTGCGGCGGGTCTGCGGCTGCAAGAGCAGCCCTGCAGCAACGCCAGACGAGCACCTGGGGCTGTGCATCTCCCCGCCGTGTTCTTCCAGCCTCCGGTGTCTGTGCTTCCGGGGCAGCTGTAAGGGAGAGTCATACCGCAGCCCTCGAGGGACCTTTTCTGCCATGAATTTGTCCAGTTGCTTTTTTTTTTGAACTCACATGAACTTTCAGGTATCTGCAACCCTTATTCCATGGTGGTGTGATTTTTCAAAGTTATAAGCACGTTAATGCAAGTTTAGATGACTTTACGTGACTTGAAAGTAGATCGTTTAGTGGTAGTTAACGCTAGTTAACGGTAGAAAACAAGTCACTTCTACTCCTTTTATTAAAGCTAGCAGCAAAATCTGCCTTCAGCTACAAGCATGCGTTTCCAGTATAATTAAGGGGTTTAAAAATGAGCACAACTTGCATGGAGGAAAAGGGATCTCTATTTAAAAAGAACATGCTTTTAATTGAGATTAGTTGATCCATATTCCATTAACAAATCCTGTGCTGTGGACACCATCCCCTCGCAGCCGGGCGGGATTTATTGGCCTCGGCACTCGCGGGGTCCCTGGTGCTGCCGCTCTCCCAGGGAGCTGCGAGAGGAGCGGGACGGGCTGCTGCTTATCACCCATCTCCTGGTCGCCAAATACGGATTCAGATTCACGCCGAGATCTATAAAAGTCAGTGGTTTATTACTGTCTTGTATTTCTGTATTAACCACCTCATTATCATCCCAAATGGAACATAAATCCAAGGGTATCCAGTTGCTCAAGCCCGTGTGCTCGTGCTCCCCTGCCTCTGGCCGTATAGATCTCGGCTCTGGGTAACGGGAGGGACCCTGTGGTTTCCGAGCTCGGGAGCAGGCAGCGTTCATAAAGATGAGTTTCCTCTGCTCGGGGGCAGGCCAGGCAGCGCTCTGTATTTCTCTTGTCCGTGCCTCTCTGCTCCTGCGGCCGAGCCTGGCACGGGGAGCAGCAGCGCTGGTGCTCCCTGGGGACCCCGCGGGCACGAAGCTGCGCTCGCTGCTGAGCCGTGCGCCTTGCCCCTGTGTGGATGTGCTGGTCCCTTGGAGGATGGTCCGTCTTTGGGGTTTGGGGCTTTTCCGTGTGGGTGGTGGTGGTTTTGTTCAGCCCTGTGGTTGCTGATGCAAGGCCAGTTTGCAAGTGGCTGGGAACGAGTCGGGGCGAGCCCCGCGCACCCTGCCTGCTTTGGGCACTCGCTGTCTTGCTCTCGTGATGGAGACAGCCTGAAATAAGTAACGAGGCTGGACTGGCTGGGTGAGATCACGTCGCAAGCAGCTACGGCTAGAAACAGGGCTCTCCCCGGGATGCCCCCTCAGGTGCACAGGGGATTCACTGCTTTGGAAAACCCTGAGGACGGCCAGTCAACCCCCCCCGATATGCTGAAAAGAGCTTTTATGCCAGGTCAGAGTCAGAAATAACTGCCAGAAGAGTCGCATGATCTTTTGAGATTTGCCACGACCATGAGGTCTCATCGCCGGGAGCACGTGCCATTAGCAGCAGACAGCTTTTCTTGTAGTTCAGGGCTAACGAACGTGCTTTTAAGGATCGGTGAGGAATGAAGTATAATTTTCCTAAAATAAATCAGGAAAAAAATGGAACCTTTGGACCAAGCCCTCCCAAAGGCGGCAGCGCTGTCGGCCGGGGCGGGGTGAGGTGGGTGTGCGGCAGCCAGGACACTCGTCCCTGAGAGCTCGTGCCTTGACAGCTCGGCTATGAACCTCCTGAGGGCAGGCCGGCTCACGCCGCTGCGAGCGGGGCCAGCTCAGGCAGGGTGAATGCAGCCTGGCATCGCTGCTTCCTCTTCCGGTGCTCTCCGACGTCAAACAGCAGTTTCCCACATTTTACTAAACGAATCCTTTTTTCCGTCCTGTTTTCATTATGAAAGAAGGAACTAGTCATTTAACGTCTCCAAAGTACTTCAACTAAGCCATCTCAAATCTGATGCAACTCTTAACAAATCATTTTTTGGAAAAATCCCTCTCTTCTCAATGAAGCGTGCGGCCTTTCCCTTCGGGTTAGTGCAACTACTGAAAAACTCAGGTCTGCGCAGGAGCTGGGCTCACCGCCCCTCCTCTGCCCAGTTACTCCCTGTTTGCAGCATTGCAATTTGATGTGATGGAAACTACAGGTGGAGAATAAGACTGAAGGCTGAAGCTGCTGGTATTACAATTACATTAATCTATATGATTCTGTATGTAAACAGTGGGACAAGGCGTGTTGCTTTTCTCAAAGAGCTTTTCTTTTTTTTTTTTCTAGTTCATTTAGTGGGATGAGACCAAATGAAGGATGGGGAAAGCAAAATTATTTTTAAATTAAAATTATTTTCTGTTTCTGTGTGATACAGGGCACTGTTAGAGTAGCTGCTTCTTTTAAAACGCGCACATCACCACTGGCTATTTTTGCTGCAAGTTCCTGTCCACTGTGAACTGATGAGTTTTCCAGAAGTTGATAAATTACACCCCTCCTTCGCAAATTATTCTCCTTCAATCTTACACCACCTCTGCTCTTGACACGTGTGCTGGAGAGGGTGACAAGCTTTTAAACCTCATTTAATGCTCATACCCAAAGTTGCAGAGTTTTCAGGTTTCTCAAGGGTTGGGCACGCTTCTTGCACTCTGCATGCATGCTTTTTTTTTTTTTAGTTATTATTATTTTAATCACAACGCTGCTGCTCCTGAGCTGATTCATGCACCCAGGTCATGTATATTCTAAAGCAAAACTTTTGAGGAGAGAAAAAATACCAGGGATGGATACCTTATGGACACAATGAAGAGCCTGCTTGATGCTATGCCCAACACTGAGGCTGCCACGAGGAGGTGTTGCTCTTCTCTTCCTCCTCCTCCTCCTCCATGAGCTGCTGAATGCCTCCCGTTGCCTCCCCTCCGGCACCGGGTTACCCCGCCTTTGCTCTTCATCGCTGGGTGCTGAAACATCACACGGTTGCACAAGGGGTTTTATTCTGTGCTTCTTCTTTCCCTCCTTTGGGTCTCTTCTCCTCATGGAAACAATCGTTCCTCTTCTTTGGCATGTTCTGGGCTGCAGGCTTCAGGCAGGTTTTCCCTCGTTAACACCCTTTGAAGATACATTGGTAAAATGTCAGTGCCCTACTTCATCACACCATGAGAACTATTAAGTGCACATTGTTATTCTTGGATTCATACCTACACCATCTCTCTCTGTCTCTCTGGGAGCCTCACATAAAGATCAAATATGATGTTACGGATGATGGTTAGAGTGAGCAATGCTCCTTCCCCTCCTGTTCCTGTTCGTTCTTTTTTTTTTTTAAATTATTTCCCCCCTCCAGCGGCTCTTTTCCCCATTCTCTTTATACCAAGCAAAAGCAACCGGGACACTGGCAGCACGGTCCTTCACGGCTTTGTTGGGGTGTGATGGGGGAATTCAAGCGCTGGTAGAGCGGTTGGTGGTTATGGCCGTCCATGGGTCGTTTCGGGAGCCCGGCTGCGGGGAGGGCTGCGGCTGCCCCGGCCCCTGCACGCCAGCACGGGGGGAGGCACAGCCGGGGTCCACGTACGGCAGCTTTTCAGGTCTGAAGTTGGGGTCTGGAGCGTGAAACCGTTACTGCACATCACCTGCTCAGGTTCGCAGAGTCATCTGCTCTGCGGTGGCTGGGATTGCTCGTGGCTTGGGGCCCTCCCTTTTTTTGTTGGTGGCCGCCAGCTGGGCCGCTGTGTGGGGAAGACAGGATAATCCTGGCTTTGAGCCTCCTGGAGCTGCCCAACGCAGGAAACCCCTGCACTGGCCTTCTGCAGAACGTAACGGTTAGTTTGGATTTTACCTACAGAGAACTGCGCCTTCTGCACCGCTCGGTCGCCTTTCCAGAATATCTCAAGTACCTTGGCAAAACGGTCATCTTGGGAAGCCTTCAGGCTTTCCTGCAAGGCGTACAAGTTACCAGCAAACGGGAGCACAAACTCAAGCACATGTACACTTACTTGCATGTGGCAGAGGAGGCGGAGGGCACACACCCCGCATGCAAATGGGTGTTAAGAGGCATGTTCCCCTTTGAAACGTAGTACCAATGTCTTTCACCTCCACACTTGGCCTTTTTTTTTTATGTATGATGCTACAGTGAAATAAATGCAATTTAACTTGGGTTCTCCAGTTCAGCAGTTTGATATCCAGGGTTCACAGGCAGGGATAGAGAGGTTTGTATTCAGGTGAAAAAGTGCTCCCAGAGACCCAGCTCAGTTAATTTGGCCCAGAATAAGACCCATTGGCAAAGGCGAGCCTGCTGTGGCCCTGCTTCGACTGCTGCCTTACTCCTTCATGGACCAAAACCTGAACTCCAAATCAAATGAAAGGTCCCCGTTGCTCTGCAAGCACCACATCCAGCCCATGCAGGCTGACCCAGAAACATGCAGAGCAATGCAGCAGCACCCACACTGGTGATGGACACAGCTGGCTGCTGGCCACTAACCAAGACCCGACCCCCCAAAATGCGGAGGCACCAGTTTGCTTGGTGGGAGGGAGAGAGGTGACCTTGTTCCCAGAACCTCTGGGTAGCTTGTGGGGTTGTCAGAGTGGGGATCTGCTTCCTTGTTGGCTGCAAAATGGACCATTCAGCAGCATCCGAAGCCCTGAATCCCAATGAGGATCCTACAGGAGGATCCTGGTGGCTTACACTCATCCTGTGCAGTCTGCAGGGGAAAAAGACTGAGACAGTAAATACAGGCGGGGTTGTATTCTTCTCCTACGAAAAAAAGTATTTAGAGCAGCAGGCCAGCCACATACTGCAATGCACATACTGGACACAGGCATGCGTTGTTCCTGCACCCCTGCAGACGGATGACCGAGTGCGATTGCACCCTGCGCTGGAAATGCAGGGGAAGGACGCGAGGGGCTGCATTGACCTTTGGGAATTTGGAGTTTAACCTGGAGATATTAATCGAGACAGTCTTTTGGAAATTCATGCTCACAGGTACAATCTCATACATTTCAAAGCCCTGGTCCGGCTGCTGTAATGCAATTTTAGGCTCCTGAAGCCAAGTCAGCACCAGGAGAGGGTGAGAAGAAAGGAATTTAGTCAGAAATGAAGAAATTTCCCCAAATCTTCATTCGTTTTGGGAGTATATATTTGCTGGAGGGTCCCCACCAGCACGCTCAGCATTGCTCTGGTCGCTGCAGACTCCTCTAGACAAAGACGACTTATCCTGACTTTGGAGCTGCTGCAAAAGAAAGGCACTTAACAAATGTTTCTGAAATAAGAAAACCTCTGTACTCCCCTCCTCGTCATTCATTTTCAAATTGATAAGTTAAATACTGTACTCCAGCATAAACATTTCTCAGGGACAAAGTATAAACTCCACTCTAGTGGAGTGCACTTAATACAATTTTGTTTGCCAAGTGGCGCTGTCTCCTCCCAAGCTATGACTATGAGAGGGTTTTATTTAAATGGAGATATAAATTAATTGCACGCAGCACAGCCTCTCAGCCCAGCTCTCTCCTGCATCCGTACCCTTGGACTCTCTGCAGGAAAGGGCAGGTGGGAGCCGCCGCGGCACAGCCTTGCTGGACACCGCCGCCACCGGTCCCCTGCCTGCCGCCTCCCCAGTCTCCCCCAGATAATTTTTTTTCCATTAGAAGAGACGTGACTGGATTTGCTTTAGTTAGACGGATGCAGATGCAATCCCATAAAAGACCTCCTTCCCAAGGCAAGGGTTAATGCAATGTTCTGCGACTTGGCTATATGGTTGATGGGAGATACCAACTCTCAGACAGCTGGATTAGATTAATATATGTTAGATATTTCAAGGTCTCATTCAAGAGAAGAAAGCCTAATTTTAGACTTTGATTGAAAGCCCGTCTTGGTAACAGCATGGCTAATTTCCTTTCAAAATTGCCAACATTTAAGTTTCGACAATGTCTTAAACTGGGCCCAGCTACTAAGAAGTCTGAGCTTTCTGACATCTGCCTGTCTCTCTGTCTGTCCCTTCTCTAGCTGAATTCCCGTTTAGGTGCAAATTATACAGAGACTGGTGAAACCGGACTCTCCTCTGATTCATACCTGGTTATATGCTTTGTTGATCCCTGAAATACTTTGGAAGAAAATGAGGAAAAGTGCCCCCCTTGTGAATGGAAATCAATTTTGCGTTCTAGATGAAAATTTCCGTCTTCCGCAAAGAACTGCGCGCTACCAACGCCGCAGCCAGGCGCGGTGTGCGCTGCGGAGCCTCTCTGCCTCCGCCACCCCCAAAGGAAGGCGGGCAGTCACAGGTCATCAGCTGTCTTGAGGTTTGCTGTCTGTGAGATGCTACCATTCCCACGGGGAGGATTTTGGTAGAAAGGCTCCCTCCGCAGCAACGGGACCCGCTCGTTTTGAGAGGGGAGGCTTGGGGCAGGGGTGGAGGCTGGGGATTGAGGCTTCAGCCCACGCGCCGGGGGGTCCCGTGGACCCCCGCCTGCTCGAGGCCCCTCTGAAGCTTTTTTTGCTCTTCCCTACAGGGAGATGCAATCTGTCAAGTCTGCAGAAACAAACTTGTTCTCATAAAACACGCAGCAGTAATTTTATGGTACGAGAAGAGAGACGTACAGCCAGGGTCTTGCTGCTCATCAGAAAAATGGCAGCTACCTTTTGTATGACTATTGCTTTCTTTTCCTTTTTTTTTCTCTTCTTTTTTTTTTTACCTTTAAGATTAAAAACCCTTCTGAAGAAGGCTTACAAGGTTTATGGCAGAGGTATACAAGAAGCGAATTAAAATTCCATAAATATATTTGCTGGCTAAAATTTATATATCCTGTATTCCTCGGGTATCTAATTAGACCCAAGAAGAAAATAGCCCTGCAAGGGATAGGCATTTTGTTCAAATAATTTTTAAAAATTGAGCTAAATAATAGCCATTTTATACTGCACACAATATAATTGTTCTTCTTGTATTGGGGAGCAGTTATAAACTATCTGGTATCCCATTCAGTCTCGTTGCCATGCCGCGTCCCAAACAATTGTGAATGTAGTTACTGGGCACGTAAATTCACGGCTTTCTGACAGTTATACCGTTATTGCCGCTGCTAACTAACCTTCTGCATAAAAAATGCAATCCCTAGAAAAGAAGGAGCATTTATCTAAGTGCTGACATTGAAACATTCTGAATAACTCTTTGAATCATTTGTACTATTATGGGTAGAAAATGTAATTATTGTAATCAGCCTTGAGTCTGAGGCCATGTTGTTTTAAAAAAAAAAGAGCAGGGAGAGGGAGAGAGAGGGGGGAAACCAGATCTGAACAACGAAAATGAACCTTGATAATGGAGCAGCCTTGAATTCCACTTCATTTATCACACTAATGGATGTCAAGATGACCTCAATCAAACATTTTGTTTTCCAGTTTTAAGCAATGGAAAATGCTTTCTTTTTTTTCTGGAAAAAAAAAAAAGAAAGTTATTTAAATTGTTCCTAGTAATTACATTAGAGTAGAAGGTCAAAGTCAATATGAAATAATATCCACCAACCTTTTGATGAAACTAGTCCAGGCTCTTTACTGACACAGTTCACATATCTTTATAATCCTAGTGCAAGCTTTGTGTTTCTCCTTCCCTATTCCTTATGTTTTCATACTTAAACAGATATCACATTTCTTGCTGTTTTTATTAGGTCTCATTTGGAGCCCCAGTAGTATTTAATCTAATATTTTAAAGTAAATTATCATGTGGTTTAAACACTATCTCCCTGACTAATGTATTTCAGGATAGGATATAGCCGTAAAAAAGGTACAGAAATCTAAATAAAAAGAAGTTTATGACAATAGCAGTTCATTAAAATGTCTCTATTCACCTAGGCCAACCTCGTGAAGAACATCGCATGAGACCTGAGGTAGATCCTGGACAAAACATTCTGAACATGGGCCCTGTATCCAGATTGGAATATTTCAGTTCAGTTATATCTCTGTGATGGACAAAAGCATCCAGATACCAACACTTCTGCTCCCCATGACTGGTAAAACTGTTGGTTGGACCCAAATTTAGCCAGGGCCCAGAGCTGCCTCTGGCGGCTTGTCTTCTGGGTCGTACAACTTAGTTCTGGACGTTGAGTGGAAGTGTCTGTCTACCCCTCAGAAATGGTGCTACAAGCTGGTTTTTTAGGTCACTGTGCAAGCATAGTCCATAATCTGCACCAGTGTCACCTGTAACAGTTGAAAGAGACACTTGATGGCTGTATTTTGACGTGTTTAAGTTGGCAGCACAGCCCTTCTGTGGATCCACAAAGCGTCTTGAATCACAGAATCATAAAATCATAGAATCATTAAGGTTGGAAAAGACCTCTAAGATCATCGAGTTCAACCGTCAACCCAACGCTACCATACCCACTAAACCATGTCCCTAAGTCATCGAGGACCTGTTTCACAGGTTTCCAAATATGACTGCGAGCTGCAGAAATATGAATTATTTAAAAGCTACGAACGAATTATTTCATGGAACACGGGCTGTTTTATTAAAAAAAAGAAAAATAACAAAAAAATCAACAGTCTGAGAAGAAACCGAGGAGGAACTATCTGTGAGCATTCACTGGCCTTGGACCCTCCTGTAGCTGTAGCAGGTACAAGCTTGTCCCTCTTGTAGTCTCTTCTGTTCATGGGGGACAAATGCGGTTTCACTTCTGTACGTGCCAAAAAGTTTTTCACAGACCTCTGCAGGAGGTCTCTTTTTGTAATTTTTAACCATACTTTAAATATATAGCTGTCTTGGTGCATTTACACCGTGGTCAGAGAAGGAAGATATATGCCCTGAAAGAAGACACTGTTAGAAGATCCAGGTCTCAGTTTTGAGCCACACTCGCTTCAGCAGATTATGCAAATCCTGGATTTGGACACAAGAAGTAGCCCTAAGCCCAGGTGTATGGACTTAAGAGATCTGCACGCTCTCTTGCACCATATAAATTGCATGTTTTCTGTTCTCTAATGCAAGATTATTTCTGTCTTTTCTACTGTTAATGGGATAATGATGTTCTCTGTTGACATTTTCCACTACAGCTTGTAACGTTGTAAGAATATCTTGATTTTTAATTCTGGGACTTTAAAGAGTGCTTACATTAGTGTCTTCGGACAGCATTCGCAAAAATACCACGGTTTATTTAAAAGACAACCTGCTTATTTAGGAAAAGATACGATGCAGTAAATGATTTGTAAGAAATCTGCAACGAATCCCCTGCCCCAGTAATAGCATCACGCGACAGACCACCGCGGGCCTTTGCTCATTTAGGTGTGAAGCTCTTGGGGTGGTCTGTGCCAAATAAATTTCTTTGAAACAGTCAGAAATCATCCCTATGGTAAAATATCATCTCGCCTCTCTTTACCAATAATTCGGTATTTAAAAAATACTTTGCAAAAATATGTGAACCGTGTTGGTCCGTGCAAGGGACCCTCCTGCAGGAAGGGCAGAGACCGGCTCGCCCAAGCCCCCTGCCCTCCCCAGCTGGGCAGAAAGCAGTTGCACGGCAGAAAAGAGCAGGAGCAAAAGGTAAGGTGAGAGGAAAGATGCGCAATGCTTAAAAGGATGTATAAAGAGAGGCAGGGCACAGATCTCGGTGTCCTTCCTGGGAATACTAGCGTACTGTATAGTAACCTCAGGCTAAAAGACAGACCAGTGAATCATAATAGGAAAAAAAAAAGTGTGGACATTTTTAAGTTAAGCTTTTAAGAATAAATAAATCTGTAGAATGGGACATAAATCAGCTGCCTCCTTCCCCCTCCCTTCCTCCCCCACCCCCAAACACTCGCTAAAGCGATTGGAAACATTTGGGTCTGAAAAAAAAGGGAAAGCTCTAAGTGCTCTTTCTTTCTTTTTTTTGCCAAATCATGCAGAAGATGCTGGCAGCTGCAAAGATTCAATTATACACAATGCAAAAAATAATTTAAAAAAATAATGGCACTTGAAAAAAAATTGCCTCTCCAGAAATTGCGTGGAACAATAAATCTGTTAATTAGCTAATTAATATTCAATTGGGGTCAGTGGGCTTAATAGAACCTTTTTCTGAGACCCAAGAAATTTTCCAATCACAATGTTAAGTCTGCCCACTTTCATTATCATCTAAGCACAGGCAGCCCTTATCTGGCCGCCAGGCGCCCGGGAACAATGCGGCACCATTATCATCTCGGCGCAGTGGGTGCGGGTACCACAGTTGGATGTTGCAGGCTGTGAAGTAAAAATGCTTGAGCATTTAGGGTAATTGATATATGGGTTCTGCTGTATTGTTTAGGGCTGTTTGTTTGCTCTACTGGTATTTAAGGCAGCGGAGCATCAGAAGATTGATTTTCATTGGTTGCCATTTTCTATTTTTTTTTAACAAAATCGATGACAAGTTGTCAGTGCGGGACCCGGACCAATAGCGTCTGGCACGTCCTCCCCACGGCGCAAGGGCTGCCGGCGGCCGGGCACAGGCGGAGGCGCGGGGGCAGTGCGCTCCCTGGGCCTTCTGCTGGATCCTGTCCGGCGGAGATGCTGTGGTAACGCTCACCTCTGCGGCGCGGACATTTAAACCCGCATCACTATTAAACAGGTCACATTTAAACCGGCATCGCTATAAAGAGGACTAAATGCAAGATCTGTGTTATTAATGGTGGTAGCTGCTTTTATTTGTTTTTCCAAGGGACTGCCATTTTCTGCTAGGACCTGCTATCTGTTTTTTCCCTTGATGTCAAAGTACGGAAGAGGGGGTTGTTGGGTTTGGGTCCCCCTGCTGCCCTCCAGGTTAAGAGAAAGCTGTAGATTACAGCTTTTGGAGTTCACTGGACTGAATACCGTTGTTTATGGTATTCCACAACATTTCATAACACAGTTTGTGACCAAAATTACATTTGTTGTTTAGCTGGTAGTAAATCCTCTGGGTTAGCTTAGAAAGGCCATCTAGGTCCAAGCGGTTTGACACAGACTCCTTAAATCACTGTCCCAGGTCCCTGAGGTCTACCATACTCTTCTGATGATCAGGTTGTAAATGAAAAATACAGTTGGCGTTAACTCTACAGAATGGGGACATGATCTACAGGACCTACCTGCCCCTGCACTTCTTCACCAAGCTTCAACTCCACACGCTATCGCAAGTGACACCGAAGAGGGTAAAAGTTGCCTGAATACTTTGCAGTTGCCTAATTCAACTGCCAAAAGTTTCTCCAAGGACTTCTCCATCAAGGAGCAATCCTTCCTTTCCCCACTTTGCACGGCTCCCTCACCGGCCCTAGGTT
>NW_009227503.1:0-18927 GCF_000690835.1 Fulmarus glacialis | reverse complement strand
AGAGGTTTTTCACTGGATATTTGGAGACTGGGAAATCCTTTTTCTTTCCTTCTTGCTCCCTTTCCCTTTCTCGCAAAGGATCCCTGTTGCTGATATTCAGGGGAGAAGATAATTACTTAAAAAGAAAAACTGAGAATTTTGCAAGTATTTCCCAGGTGACGTGCCTGTCGGTTATTTGTGCACTTAACTTGAAACTGGAGACTCCTGGTTAAGGACAGCTTATCCCTGAATCTGCTGGAAAAGAACATTTCAGGTGATTTCTTGCCAGCGAAGCTATAGGTTAAATGATTTACAGGTGCTGGCCTTTCGTGGCGGTGGCTCCTCTGCCTGGTGCACCCCGAGGAAGTTTTCTCTCGGAGCTGTTAGGAGGACGCGGGCATTTCTCGGACAGGGCGATTTCTGGAGGAGACGAGAGGGTGCCGTACGTGGGGGCACCGCCAGCCCTTCCAAGCCGTCAGCCAGATGCGTGTATTTTCACTCTTCCCTGTGGTTTTTCCAGTTAGCTTTTTCAGCCCCGCTTCACAGGGCTCACATACTTTATTTTAGGGGCATGGGCTGGGGAGGGGGAAATCAATTTTTTTTTTCTTTCTCCTTCAACTTTCTTGCAAGTCACTGGACTTTTATATTTATTTCCAGGGTAGCCTATGTGCAATTATTCTGATTAGATTCCGTTCGCCACCTCTCTGCTATAGCGTGCGCATACCCTAAACCTTAAAAGGAAAATAAAAGCTGCTATTTCCTATTTTCATAAAAGCTGCTCTTTCCTATTTTCATAAATGAAAAGATGTTTCAAGTATTGGGAGACACTGAAAGAAATTCTGCAGTTTGAAGATACTTCAACTTAACTACTAATTGCAGAGGACCAGTGGGCGTAATTTTGGCACTATATTAGCTTTGCCACTCCATGAATAATTTGCATACAAAATGCTTTATTTTGGCAATCTATTAAAGAGCTATACAGTATTTGTGGCTTATCGCATTCACGCAGGAAGCAGGATCCTTGGCCATCTCGTTAAATTCTGTTGATGCATAACAATTTAAAGCATGGCACAAGCTGGTATGACATTTAAAGATGCCTTCACTTAATTATATTACACAAATATTGGGTTGTTTATCCTTGGGAATAAAGTCTTTTTGAAGTCAAAGTTGGCATGCGTATAAAGGAGTAAATTTTAACTGATCCCTCAAGTGGGCCTCCTAGCTGCAAATTGGGGTTCTTGCATTTTTTAAATTATTTGTGATAAGAAGCATTACACTTTGAATACAGCCACTGGAGTTCGTTTGGTACTCCCCCCCTTCTCCTCTAATGGAAAATACGCTCTTTAGCAATAAATCATCACATGAAACCAGAGGGGTAAGTGTAGGCTGGGGGAGAAATGGGACAAACAGTGGCGGTCATAACAGTTAGTGGCTGCAAAAATCCTCACTTTTGTCTTCAACAGGAGGAAAAAGTCATGTACCAGTGTCTATAGACTGCCTGCATAGAAGCGATGGGGAAATTAGGGTAAAAGAAAAATGGATGCTTTTTTTCATACCCCCAGAAGGATAATCAGCATGAAGCAAACACTGGAGTTTGGGTTTCTCTGTAGATAATAAATTGAAAGTCTGCAAATCTAAAATTCACATTGTTTGCTTTAGTGGGGTGATCAAATTTTCTTCTGTGGTAGAGATCCTTTTATACATATCACACGCAGAAGCTGAAGGACAAAAGCCCAAGAACGGGCTGGAAGAGAGGTCTCCATCCCAGTAAAAGGCATGTGGGCGGACATCCCAGGTGAGGAAAATGAAACCATCCATTTGCCAGTGTTGGGAAGAAAGTGTGATCATTTTGCTCTATAGATGATGATAATAATAGAGAATTGATCAAATTTTGGCTCACTGGACAGTAAAAGGGAAGATCGGTGTGTGATGAAAACCCTCAATTAGAGCAGGAGCTTTCTTCCATTTCCTGCCCCACTTTGACCAGCAAAAAAGGAAGGGAAAAAAAAAAACAAAAAAACCCCCAAAACCCCCACCCAAACAAAAAAACCCACAAACTAGGGACCAATTCTACCTAACCTTACCTGTAAATAAATGAGGTGACTTCCAGGTATGGACAGACCATCGCTTAGGCGGTCAGTGCACATCAGTTGAGCTGCATTTAACAGCCTTGTGTCCCTTTCTCAGCTTATTTTAGAAGCAAAATGTGGTGGCTTGAAATGCCTTTATGTTGTTGGGTTGGATAATCAGAAACATTCAGTTCACCCAATTCTTGCATAACGTAGGAAAAACATACAGTATTTCATTCTCACCAAAACCAGTCATACAGAAGGCATTCACCAAACACAGCTTAGAGTGCCTGTCTGGGTAGTTATAACTAGTATTTGTCTCCTCTGGTTTAATCGAGATATTAACTCCCATAGAAAATCTAACTTTCTCTCTCATTTCTTAGTATACTCATTCAGCTATTTAGAGGGGCTTTAAAAATCTGGTAGATATATTAAGTTTAATTTTGTAGTTTCTCTAATTCAGCCACAGTTCTGCTGGCTGCGGCTCTGAGCTGCGGTTCACCCGGGAACTTCATTGCCCCTAAAGATAAAGTCTCAAAAAGCTAAAAAGAAGGGCTGGTCTTGGTGTGCGGCCTCATCTCTTTCTTACTTGTACTTTGCAAAGCTGCATTGCTGTAAATAAGTAACTTGAAACACATGCAGGCCAGGGGGAATTAGCACCACTGCACCGGAGGCAGAGCTGCTCCTTTCACTCAAGGAGAAGTCGGGTCCTCAATCTACTTTTGGCTTTGTTGTTCGTCCCCCCGCCCCCCCCTCCTAATTAATTAACTAATGAGCTAATATGAAGTAATTTTATATGTCATAGACTATTGATAAAATCAGTGTTAAATATATCAGCAGCTAGGAAAGTAAAAGGATGTTAGGAATCCTTACGTCCAGTTAAGTACTGTGATTTAAATTACTGTCCTCCCATTATCCTCCGTTTCGATCTATAAACTGTCCCTTATTGATGACGGATGTGTATAGATTCACTCCTGGAGAAGCTACGCCGTCTCCTGGACTAGCTGCCAGTGCAGCGGGATGGATCCGTGCACAGCCACTACGTGCTGAGCCCCAACCAGACTGAGGCACTTGAATGTCTTCAAACACACAAGCCTCCTTAGCCTACACCCCATTGATTTTTGGTAAGATTTAAGAGCCCCAGCTTCATCCTTAGATCACTGCAGCTTTGTGAGCCCTGGCACATCTGGTCACTGCCAGTGCCCATGGCCGAAAACATGGGGACACGCTCCTGAAATGGGCAGACGTGGAGCAATGTCCATGTCCTGCTGATGTGCCCGAGTGGTACAGCCCCACCGAGATGGCCTGAAACAGCCAGCACGGGACTGCCCTGGGGTGCTCTGTAAATCAGGGCACATCAATAGCATTTAAAATCTGACCTTAAGGCTTTGGTCCTCAAGGTGTTGTGGCACCCGCCTTTAGCTGTTAACTGGTTATGGCATTTCCAATGACTGGAGCAGAGGTGAGCAACTCCCACTGGTGTAATTTTTTATTGGGAGTTGGACAGTACTATGCTGTCCTGGTTTTGGCTGGGATAGAGTTAAATTTCTTCCTACTGCTGTGTTTTGGATTTAGTATGAGAAGAATGTTGATAACACACTGATGTTTTAGTTGTTAAGTATCCTGCTAGTCAAGGATATTCAGCTTAAAAAACCAAAACAAAACAAAACAAGCATTGGGAGGGAGCATAGCCAGGACAGCTGGCCCAGCTGGCGAACAGAGTATTCCATACCATGTGACGTCATCCTCAGTATATGAACGGTAGGCGTGTTCCAGGAAGTAGTGATCGCTACTTGGTTATCGGTCAGCGCGAGTGGTGAGCAGTTGCATTGTGCATCACTCATTTTGTATATTCTATCATTATCATTATTATTTTCCCTTTTCTGTTCTATTAAACTGTCTTTATCTCAACCCACAAGTTTTTCTCACTCTTACCCTTCCGATTCTCTCCCTGTCCCACTGTGGGGGGAGCGAGCGAGCGACTGCGTGGTATTTGGCTGCCTGCCGTGTTAAACTATGACACTAACTTTAAGGATCTGCACCTAAGGACTGGCTCAAGTTACTGTCTGAAAGTATGTATTTTCAACCATTCATCTGCCCTATAGACTATCGGGGGACTAATCTGTTACTAAAAGGAAAAGGTACTAATTTTCAGTCCTTCTAGGCAAAAAAAAAAAAAAAGGTAAGTTCTGCACAGAAATAGTCTTATGTATCAGGGAGGAAAAGTCTGCTTGAAGCTGTGCTTCGTAGCAATGTCGTGAGGTCTCCCCCTGCAACTACTTCTGACACAAATTAAACAGCATTCGTACCTACCCTGGTAAACAGTGTACCCTGTACTGTTTCTACCAAGTGCAGCCCTAATATTTATCTTACACTTTCTATTCATTGTGAGATTCGGTTGAATAAATTTTAGCTTCATAATAAACATCTCTCGGAGTTAATGGACCAGCAGCGAGGCTGCTGAGCTCCAAGCCGCATGAGCAACGCCAGCGACTCCCAGGGAATTACTTGCAGGTGCAGGTACTTGGCAATGCCCGGGGCTTGCCAAATGCAGGCGGTAATGACTGCCATAAAAAGTTTGGCCGGTGTGTTAGATGAACTGGGCACGCCGCAAAGCCACGGCTCGCAGATCTCCTGCCCCCAGTTCGGCAGCAGTTCCACCAGTCATCTGTCTGCACCCAGGAGAAGCGCCTCATCGCTGTAGTTGTAACACCCTGAAACGCAGGCTGCTGCACAACGCAACGGGCTGCTGCACAGCCGCAGGACGTGACGGGGATGACGGGGGAAAGTAAGGAAAACCTGCAGCATCAGCTCATACTCATTAATAACTCTTTGGGTGTTTTCCCCTTTCTTTCTTTTTTCTTTCTCTTTCTTTTTCTTTCTTTTTTTTTTTTGTATCACTTAGCATAAAATTGAGAGCACCGATTTTTGTAGCTACATCAATTTTCAGTTGTAAGCAGCTGTAACAAGACGTACGCGCTGTAGTTATTTGCCACTGGTGTGTGAGCTACAATCCCAGCCCTCACGGCCATACCTAGCTGAAAGGTAGGAGCTCGGCCTTTTCGGGTTTTCAAGAGCAGTCATGGCACATCCATGCCATGCTGGTGCAACCCTTGGTCCTCGCAGGATCAGCTAACTGCCTTTTCTCCGTGCACTTTTCAAAGCATAACTGCGTACGTGAGCAGAACCACAAGCCTGGGAGTCAGCTGTGGCGGTGGCCGGGACCAGGGCTGCACGGAGCAGGGGGACGGGCAGGAGGCGTTGAGGGGGGAGGCTACGCGGGGAAGACGCGCGGCGCGACTGCCAGACCACGCGGCTGGTCTGATCTTGCGTTCTTCAGGGGCTTTTTAATTTCAGTGGATGATGCCTGATTTGCAGGTAGAATTTGGGCCTTTGGGCTAATTTTACTTAATCTTACAAGATCTCCTGAGAGATTTTTAATGGGAACTCCGTATTAACCGTCCCTACAGCTGCACATCCAAAGATTATTTAAACTTGAATGTCTCCTCAGCCTTAATCAATGAAAATCATAAGCTATCTCTTCTACCCTTTTCGCCAAGCCCTTGATTCTTCCTTCACCCCTGTGCTGTTGCAGCTGCGGTGTCTCTCTTTGAGGCTGTCTCCTCCTCTTACAGTTTCTGAGAGCGGGGCTTTCTACTGCAAGATGTACTCATGTCTTTCTTTTCTCATTTGTGGGAATCATCTATCAGCAGTAGCAATGGAGACCATAGCTGCAGTCCCGGTAGCAACTGGAGGAGCCCAACCAAGCAGAAAAAAAAAGCACAGAGAGGTTGAATGACTTAAATAAGTGGAAAGTAAGTAACTGCCCCAGAAATAACAAGTCCCCTGTGACCTTGGTTAATGTTCTGCTCTTTGATCTGCCTGTCTTCTGGTGACTTGTCCTACCTGGCGCTGCAGAGGGATGGATGTGCTGAATGGAGTTGGACTGTCCATGCATTTCTTGCATGAGAAGAATGGCCTTTGAATCGCACCCCTGAGTAAGCTGCACTGGAGCTTGCGTGGGAGGTGCACGTGCCTTCAAGGGCGTAGAGCTTCACTTCTGAAAATTACCTTGGTGATAACGGATGACTGGGAACACCCCATCAGTCTTATTCTTCTAGTTTGCTTCCAGCTCCATCATTTTTGGGGGGAGGATCTGGTTGGAGTTTTATGGTCTGTGCATTTGCGTGCTGTGCATGAGAAATGTTTCACCCCTGTTACTCGGACGTTTCTCGCATGTGACAGAAACCTGCTGTGCTCTTTTTGCTAGTTCTGATGCCTCACACTCCACACGTACCTGGCCTGTTTAGCTATCGCACTGAAACGTGCTCCAGTATTAGCTCGTTGTTGTTCACATGTACAGAGTAACACCTCTGAACAATATGGTGTGACACCTGCGTTGGCATTGCTTGCATTAAATGACAGCATTTCATCAAAGCGCTGAATTAAATCCTGAGGGGATACAAAACAAGGTGGCCCTGCTGACTTGCAGTTTTCAAGCCCTGCTTAGCTGTCTTCTTAACCCCCAGCGCAGAGTCACACGATGGACTTCACGAGGCTGGTTGGAGTGCTGCTTAGTCAGAAATCAGTATGATTTATATTTTTCTTTTTCCTAACATGATGGGTATCAGTCATAGGAGCTGAGCTCCTTTTTGATTAGCTCTTAGTGTTGACCTGTGCTACGCATCCAATGCACAGTTTAATACGTGGAATGTTATATTTGAAAAGTTATTATTTAAATACCTTATTTATGTGTTCTGTCATAAAGTCTGTGCAATAAATCGAAAGGCATAAATAATGGGGAGATTCTCCACAACACACATGAATTTCCTGATGCTTTTATCACGTATGTAATGCAAAGTACCATTACCCGCTACTTCACCATCATCATCAACACTGAGAATTAAAAGTAACTGATATATAAAATGTTATTATGCAATACGTGCATTTCCTTCTCGTATCTTAGTTATCTCCATTACCACAAATGCCACAATCCCTTCTACCAGCAGCACCCACCGGTGAAATTTGCAGTGAGTGGTTTGCGACATGGTCCTGCGTAGTGTGGGACAGGGTTTAGCACCATCTAGGAGGGATGCCAGCGAGGTAACGTGCGTGCTCATGTAAAGAGCACTGGGGTGCTGCTGCTGCTGTTACAGTAAATGAGATTGCTGTTGACATGGTTTTCTATGAATTCCTATGACTTGTAAAAGATGATGTTGACCAGCCAATTATGTTACATTACCGCTGACTATGAAACAAGGATCTAATCTGAATCTCATTGATGCTAATGAACATTCTTACACTGACTTCAAAAGGTGCTGTTGGATCAAGCGGCAAATTATTTTCCTCCAGGGTATTTAAATTTTGATTGTGTCCCACAAAACTAGAATATTTCAGATCTAATGAGCAGGATGTAACTTTTGCCCCGTTACAAGGAAAACGTAGAGGCTGATATTGATGAAACAAGGTGGATTTTTCCTTCCGCCGACTATTTGACAGTTGAGACGAATTGTCTTCTGCTATGAGCTCCTACTAGAGACTCGGTTGTTGGTACGGAGGGCAGGGTCAGCGGTATAAACTTTCAGAGCTTCAAAAAAACCACCAGACCACAAGATGTTTCTATAAAGCACACATTTCTGGCCTACTTGAATCCAGCTGTGTGACTTTCAGGTCAGAAGAGGAATTACAATACAATCTTCGCTAACTTTTGATTCTCCACAAAAGGTCTTAACAAAATTGGATGAGTTTTATATGAATACGTTAGCAGGGTGTAGAATAACTCTTTGCTTGCCTTCTTCTCACTGAATTGGTAGGTAGCCTTTCTAGTGTGAATAGAGCCCTTTTTTGTAATGAAAGACTTATGAAAATATAATAAATGAATGGAAAGAGAAGCACAGTAAGTTCTGCATCTTTTCATTGATCTGTTATTTTTAGTAAATCGCATGTAATCATAACATAAAATCCTTGAAATATGATGTGACAAAAATAATCAGAAATCAAGCTCAACCTGAAAATTAAAGGCATCAGCTCACACAGTTCATGAAAGCAAGAATATATTTTAGACGGTCTAGTTAGCATATTGCAATCTATTTAGCAATGTAGTTAGCATACCACTGCATCTGGTGCAGTGCTGTGTTCCTTATTAATTTTCAATACGTTTATTCGCCTGCTTTATGCTTCAGATCTGCTGGGTGCTGCCAGATGTGCTATGCCATTTCTCGGATTGAATCCAGCGTTTACCATCTACTTGCCTGCTACTGCAACTCTTGCAACACCTGCGCTTACCCCAGGTAGGGGCATAGGAGATGGGTGTTAGGAGGGCAGTTCAACATCCAGTGTGAACACGCGTAGCAAAAATTAATTGTAGCATATATTATATGTGATAGAAATGAGTTACTGCCTAATTATGTCTCCTGTTTCCATTCAGATGAATTAACATTTATTGTGAGCCCTTGGGAAACCAGACACACTTTAAAGTTGTAATGAGTGCTATCATTATTGCTTTTGACAGTCATTGAAGTATAATTATCTGATCATCTATTTAAAAAAAAATCAAAACTTGTTATATATGAGTTCTGAGCTGGCAAATTACAGAACAGTCACCTTAGGAGCTCAACCGCTCAGCTATTTTCCGTAGTGGCACTGCCATCTCCTGGAAAAACAGAAGTTGTGCTTCCAAATTTTTCACCTTAAGATGAAACGAACTTTTCAATAGCAAGAGGCTAAGTACAAAAGCCAACAACCTCTTAAACTTGAGGGGTTAGGAGTTGCTGAGATACCTGGTTTCAATGTTGGAAATGGCTGCATGGCTCTCGTTATCAAAGGATTTTGCTGAGGAACAAGAATGGATGTGATGTTTGGAGTGTTGTGGGCTACTCCTATCCCGAGGAGGTGGTGAGAACAGCTAGGTGCTCCAGTGGTTTGGTGTTTCTTTACAAAACGTAAGTTCCCTAAACACATCATGAGTTGCCCACCAAGAAATGGTGCAGTATTACTTTACTTAATGCCCCCAGCAGTCAGTAACCCAGAAATAGATACTTTCAGATTATGGGATTTTAGCAGTAGAGAGGTTTGTATCGCAGTTTTCATCTGAAAGGAGATGGTATTGTGGTTTTTTTTTGTCTGCTTCCTTGGCCTTTCCTGAGCCACCCTGTGATAATTAGTGTTGACCATCCTACCAACTTACTAAGCAGTGGTTCTGGCTACCGCTGAAGGATCTCCCCCAACTCCAAACACACCTCCCGTGTCTCTAGGCGCTGCGTTCTTTTGTTACTCAAATTCTATGTTTGTCCATATCCCCCAGAAGTTGTCTTCTGCCCCGATGCCAGCTTTTCCATCAATTAGCTTGGACCTCTGGCTGCTATGTATGACCTTCAGCCTGAAGAGGAATTGTAGCGAGAGCCCCTCACACTCCTCCCAGGCTCAGCTTCTCAGTCTGGGTCCAAGACCAGCCGGAGGATGAAGCCGTGGCTCTGCCCGCAGCGGAGGAGGACTCTTCTCCCTGCCTCAGCTCCCTCTTCTAGAGGTGCATGGGAGGTGGGTACCCACGTCTCACATGGGGCTGCCCTTTCTCGGGAGACAGACAGGTGAAGCACGTCGCTGCTCAGCGGTGCTCTCTCTCAAGCAGGGCTGAAATCCCCCTCCAGGCCCAGCTACTTCACGCACGCCTTTTCTGTTTGCATAATGATAGGGCTGGGGGAAGGCTGCTCTTGTTCCAGCGAAACAGTTTCTTACTGCTCCCTCAAATTATCGAACTGTGTTCAACTACAAAAGACGAAATCCTTCCTCACTTGCACTTATCAGGTAACCCGTGAAACCATGCATTTTACACACCCCTCCAGATTAGAATACAATTCTAAGTACTTTCAAATCTACCGTGCTTTGTTTTCAGGGTATTTTCATATTTCCAGTCAAAACCAAGTTTTTGTTTTACCCAAATTCCTCTTACAATTACTGTCTCTTCGCTGGGGAGAAACTGTGTCCGAACTATCCACACTTTATTATCTACTCTGCTGTAATGGCGACCCATTAGTCCCACACCTGCCTCAGCTGGTCCCATTCCCGTCTCCGCAGTGCTGGAATACGGGTATGTTGGCTGCTCAGTCAGCCAGCCGCACACAGCTCCAGCTGAACGGTTCCCCCTCCCATCACGCTCCGCATGCTGCAGGGATGCCGACCTCATAGACATCTAGAAATTACACAGCCTTTCACTAATGCTTTGGATTCAAATCTTTTTTTTCTGCCCGTGATGCACGCATGATACCAAAGCTGCTGCAAAGGCAGTCGCTAGGACTCAGTTGCCCCGTCTGTTCATTTCTCACTGTGCACAGTGTCAAACTGCTCTCTGAAATAATCCTGTGGACAGTAGGATTGTGGAAAGTGGCACCCACTTTTTTGACTGTGGTCAAGGCAAAAGTCATGTCTGGTCTGTTGAGGATTTTCCTTTTACTAGAAACAGCAAGGCTCCTCTGCAAGATTTTTATATCATATCTTGTCATAGACTTGCTAAAATTTTTGTAACTTCAGGCTGTCCTTCCTTTTTAAGATCATGAAATAGCATCAGGATTTTATTTTCTTTTAAATAAATTCAGTATAACCAGTTGATACTGGTACCAATATCTATGAGGATTTTTGTCCCAACTTACAAGAACTCTTTAAAGTTTCAAGTTTTCTCTTAGACACAAAAACTTTTCCTGTAGTATTGTAGGATATGTACATGCCAAGGTTGGTTACTTGGCAGTCTCTTTCTGCAACTGGACCACTGAAGGGTGAGGAACATTTGTACGTCTGCAAAGAGAAGAGAGGCAACAGACTTTCCCCCCCCCTCCAAACACATTTATTCCCTTCAGCTGCCGATACTTTTCTCTCATGCTTAGGGCAATGTTCGATACTAGTTTCCCAATAAGCCTATCTGAAGAGAACATCAGCAGTGCAGAGTTTTTATCCAAGACAGATTGCAAAACCAAATTGCTTCTATTTTTCTAAGCATTCAGACAGGCATCTGCCAAGATTCCTCAGTCACGAGCTACTGCAAGAAGCTTAGTTTGAACTGCCCTTGTAAATAGGGACAGGAATTCCTATGACAATCCAAAAATTTATTTCTGAAGGGCTCAGATTTTTCTAGCAAGCCATTATCCTCCCAGCTCCCCTGTACTGAGTAGCCAATAGTGGCCCCAAAGCAAAAACCCTAACTAGAAGGACCTTCAGCTCTGAAATAGGACAGTTCACGCTGCTGATCATTACAAGACTCCCTTTTCTCACCTCCCACAGCACTTCTGAAGTACTGCCAAACCTACAAACACATTTTCTGTGACAGCAACAGAACCTCGCCACAGTCACATTTCCGTGCGTCTCAGGTACAGGGCTGCTTACCTATTGCACTGGTTTTTTGCCACTAAAAGTCCCCCCCGCTGAATTGGTCAGTGTCACCTCCATGTTTAATTTCAACGTGGAAGCTTTAAACCTAGTGAAGGCTGCAAGATGATGTCATCATTTCTCGATCCAATGGTTTAGCGCACACAAAGATACCACTTTGGTAAAACAAACTGATGGGAAATGGCACGCTTTTCAATATTCTCAGGACCAACTTTTCCATATGGCAGATGTTTTTAATAAGCTGAAAACTACAGTTCTAGACCACCAGCAGTTCTCAAACGAAGCTAGAGGCTTTCCTTGGTATTTTTGATGCTGTTTTGAACTTATGCACTCATTTTAGAATCAACTTTTCCTAGTACCTGTCTTTAATTGAAATGCTTCTTTTCATCAGTGCTAATTGCACTCCCAAATGCCTGATTTTTCTCAATACATAAATGTCATGAGCTCTCTTAGAAGCCTCTTTTCTATCACAAATATTATGTACAGGTTGCTGCTGAAACATAGTGTTTCAATCACAGCATCATCTCCATTCTCCTTTTCTTCAGCTCTTCTGCAGTCACTGTTACTTCACATCATGCTCAACAGAACTAGATACGTATTTATTCACCCTGGCCCAAAAAGTAATACAGTAATACAACCCGTTCTCTTTGTTCATCAGCCCATCGCCTGCTGGAGGAGGCTACAGAGGGCTGAGCTCAGCAGAAACTCTCTGGGCACAAAAAATAGCTTCCTATGGAAACTGCAAGGCTGGTGCTTCTGGTCTGTCAGCTCAGGCAGACTCCCCAGGCACAGCAGTTGGGCAGATGTGAGAGGCACAGAGAGCTTTTACAGAGACATGGGCACAGATTGTCTACTGGACACTGCCACAGCCATCCTGCAAGTGGGTCTCGCTGGAGCAGACACCACGCTGCGGGGCTGAGGCCCAAAAGAATCTTCCAGCAATTGCATCATTCCTCAAACCGATACTGACATCAGCTGAGTACAGGTACCTCCAGAGCCAGTGAGGCCTCTTTGCACTAGACGATGATTTGGCCCAGTCTACACAATCTTTCTCTTTTTTTTTTTTAGCAAACACTGTGTAGATGTAGATGTGTTGTAGATGATTATCCTTTTCAGTAAGCAACGATTTGCTCCTCTATGAAATATCTCCCTTTGTCCTTAGTCATGTGAAAACATACCAGCCTATGAGGGACACGCTGGTTGGCAAGCTGAGCCGACCAAACAGTTGATTGAGTTTCTTACAAGCTCTTTCTTGCCTGGCTTCCAGTAATGCCTTTTGCTAGAAGCAAAGACCCTAAAAGGTGCAGCAGCTTTATAACAGACCTCCTTCCAGGTATTACAACCTGAAGCTGTGTTCTCCAGGTCATGTGCTCGAGTTAATTCAGCCTGATGGCTGGATCAAACTGTATGTCCAGGGCTTGCACCAATCCAATGACTAAGTGTCTTTGCTGACAGTGCCATCTCTGCAACATCACCAGAGATGGCTCAGTCATATTTGCTCACAGGAATTGCCTTTTCTGTTTGTTTCGCCAGATTTTCATTTGTTGAGCTCATCAGGAAAGCTCTTCCCCAATTTTGAACCGTTTCACTATGACAGTTCAAAATCACCCATATTACCAGCGCATTTCCATTTTCATTTCTTTCTCAAGGTAATTTTTTCTGTTTACTTCTTTCAACCCAGCTTTCAGCTGGGTTTCTGAATCTTCAGAGACCCAGAAAGCAAACCTTTATGAAGAACCTAGCTTCTAATGCTGGTATTCTCATTTGCACTTCCTGAATGAATTGATATGCTCCACAGACAAGGGTTTGTGTTGCTTCTCAGTTGGTGGCATTCATCTGACTCAATATTCACATCTACAGGGTGCCCATCAATCTCTGGGCAAGGCAGCCCCTGCACCCTTTATTGTCAAGGAAGGAAAATGTAGTGTGATCTATCACATCTGAAGGAAGACCTCCACCTATGATCTAGTGAATTATACCTTAAAAGTACCGATTTCCCACTGATCAATACAAACACGTCTCACATAAATGTGTATGTCACAGGTATCTGAAGCTAGCAACATGAATCCACTTCCCCAGTCTCATTCTTACACAACCCCCAGCTCTTCCACTGGCTCTTCCATTGGTTCTCCTTGGCTTGGCACAGTAAAGGATGCTCCCTAAAACTGGCAATGTGGACTCAAAATAACTTTCACCTTTTGAACAGTGACAGTCCTGCCAGTCACACTGTGCAAGGAACATGCCTTTAGAGAGCACACTAGGAATGCTGATCCCAATTACACACCCAGAGATAATCCCAACTACCTCTGTACTGGAGTTCTGTTGACTTCAGTGAGAATTTACATGTACCCCAAGCATGCTGGGGTCCATCCAGGTGCAGCTCCTGAAGACAGCGGAGCTCATCATACATGTGACCGTGCCTACAGTCACCAAAAGAGGCAGGCTTTGTGAGGTCGGCATCTTCTCCCATACGGCACCTTCTCTAAGGGAGGCTCTGCATCGTAGTCAGCACAACAAACACTCCCTGAATTATCTGTATCTGAGCCACAATGAAATCGATTCAGGATGAAGAACTTTTATTTCTAAGTAAAGTGAAAGTTTTGCCTGGTAATGGATAAAATTATAGTTTAACTGGCCCTAAAGGTGGCTGGCACATAGTAAAGAGGCCATGTTCTCTGGTTCCTACTGTACTAAATGCATCCTCTAGCTGAAAGAAAACAGTGATTATCAGAAAGTCAATTGTCATTCTGCCTCTTTAGAAAAATTCCCATTAAAGATAAAGCCAATTTTAATTAGATTAAGTATCCAATTACTGTAATTACATTTTTTAAAAATTCACATCATGACGATGACCCTTTTAAAAAGGGTTACAAGAATAATTAGTGTATTCATATTAACCAAAATGTATTGGATAATATTTATACCCAGAAGGCAAAGTACATTACACATATTTCACCTTTGGGGAAAGCTTGCAAATATTTTGGCAGTGGTATGAATATTTATAGGCAAGAGCGTGCTTTAGCAAGATTATATGAGAAAGCATTTATATGCTCACAAATTTTTACCCAAGGGTAAAGTATACATAAAATGTAGTGCAGAGATTATGGATATGCAAAGTACGATTTAAGCGGGGATTTTGTATCAGTTTGTTTAATTAATTGGAGCAGAATACTACTTCCCTTATTTTTTTTGTGACAGAAGGGCCCACAGAATTCAAGTCTGAGCTTTCCTTCTGCTGATCAGTGACAGCAAGAAAGATGGAGGGAAAGGGTCTTGTCTCTGCAAGGCATCACCTGGTCCATAGGTTAAACCATCCCCTTTAATGTGTTCCAGATCCCATTGTGTAAGCAATCCCATCTGTTACCTGATGTTACCTTATCAACTCACCACGGAGTTGGAAAACACGCAGGCAGCCTCTAGTCAATACTGCTCGTTTAGGGGCAAATCCTCCAATTCTCAGTATGGGGAAGACTTGAAGATATGCCAAATATGTTTGCTCATGCACACAAGACAAGAAACCACATCTTTGTTCCACACTACCCACATAAGGCACAGAGGATGTTTATTTTTACCGCTTAGGTACAGCACTAGCTCAGCGTACTGCAAGGACGCTAGCTGTGCAAGCTCTTGTGCTGTGCACAAAATCCTCGCTGCAGACTAGCGAGCAACATACCACAGAGGTCTTCCCAGCAACTACTGCAGCCTAGCCATTGATTTTTGTCTGCTCTGCAGCTAATCACAGATTTGGGAATTACCAGGGCATTACATTCTTCCTCAGAAAAAAGCTCTCAGGCTCTGGTGTTTGCATTTACATAACACTGCAGCATTTGGCCCTTTACTACTAAGATATTCTGCAACGAGAAGTATGCTCGCAGCATGCACATAGACACCTTCCAAAGTCAGGTGAGAGAAGCTGTGATGGCACAGCTTTTGGCAAGACCTAGACCCACAAGGAGGCTCTTGAGTCATTTGTTAGTTTGATTAAGTTAGGAAATTTGATCCTAATTTACATTTATATCAAAGATTATTCATTTTTATAGCAATTTATATGTGGCCAGTCAAGAATGAGCAGACAAAAAGAAAGACAGGCTTAAAATGATTCATTCAACTTCTTTCACATTAATTTTATCTTCATTAAATTATCAGCAATCATACTTGAGCATTCATGCCTTTCCTGTTTTTCAGAACTGTTGAATATTGTGTTACATAATCTGTAGTTTGATATTCATTAAGCCATAGACTGTGGCTCCAATTAGTTGCTCTTCATGCAGAACTTTACCTACACACGTGAAAAAGGTTCTAGCTTCTGAAGATGACCCTTCCCTTATGAAACGAAAAAGTTAGATTAAGTTGCAAGTATTTGTGCAAATGGATGGTTGCTTTGATGCTGATATTGCCAGCGTGGATAGTAGCATGAACATGTACAACTTTCACAACACACACTGTCATTTCCTGGTTTTTGAGCTTTCTTGCAAAATAAAGCAGCCCAAGAACGTCCCTAGGAAAAAAGCATACACACAAGGAAAAAAAAGTCTGATTCATTTGTCCCATGATAAGAAGAAACTGGGAGAGGTAAGCACAGGATAGCAGAGATGCAGATAAGTGGGAGAATATCAGGGTTAAATAAATAAGAAGAAAATGAAATTCATTTCTAATGTTCCTTTCCAGAAGTTCAAAATAAATCATTTGTTGGAGATTGCTATCGATACCTGCTGAATATCTATTATACTACCTGGAAGGTACTTTGCTATGTAAGTGTTGTTTCTGAATACTATAAAGGCTGTACTTGTATCAGTTTGGAAACATAAATCAAACAAGGTATTTATGAATGCTAACACTTATGAGGACATCACTCTCTGAAAACATCTCTTTCTACGTGATGGCAAACATAATTCAAAGCCATCTAAATACAGCGAAGTCCGCCTTACGAGGCTCATCTTTTTGAGGCCCATGTGAGCTATCAGTGCATTCGTGGTACTCGTGGTCTGAAAAATACAAATTCAGATCAGAATATATTTATGGTATTTTCCCTTTCCAGAAGGTAAAATCATCTAAAGCATCCTCTTGATCTTCTTTGTTAGGGTGCTATTTTCACGGTTGTTTTGTACGATTAGAAACAGGTCTACAGCAAGCTGAACCAGAAGGATTTCACCTGCGACTTCCACAGACAAAGGACTGTACCTGTCCTTTTTGTGAATCCCAAGACTCATACCCTAGGCTTCCCCTGCAGGAGTTCTGTATTTGGCTGTAGAAGAAAAATGGGTTTTACCAAGTCCGCCTTTTTTTTTAAACACAACTCTTGATGACTGAAGACTTCACAAAGAGTCATTACATCTATGCAGTCTCTACGTACAATCCCAGTATTAAATTCCTTGCTTTGGCTTTGAGCTGCTGTAGGCTTCTTGAGCGGCCATGGACCAAGTGCCGTGCTGGGATCAGAAAGCCGGTGATTCCAAGCGAAATGCCGGTTATGGAATATCCGTCTCCCCGTTCTTCCTTGGCTTTGAATGGCGTGGGGAAAAATACTGAGAAAACTGCCATAAGCATTTATGTATTTCTTCCAGTGACCTTCTTAGGAACAAGATAAGAGTGGAAAGGCAATCTGTTTCATCCAAACCTAATCACCAAGGAAGCCCCCAAATATCAGCATTTTGAATCGGCTGCCTTGACAACACCCAGGGCACTTATAAAGGTGAAACCACCCTTTGACAGTTGCAGCTAACACCTGCAAGGCTCAGGTGGTGGTGCTGCTCTCCCAGTTGCTGTTTGCCTTTCCCGCACATCTCAAGAGCTACAATGGAAAGAGAAGTGATCCCCAGGAGTGCTGTGCCAGGCCAGTGGTGTTCTCCCTGTGACATGGAAGGTTGTTTTGCTTTTGGCTTAAGGACTGATGCTTTGGTAACTTCAGCATCATCAGCCGCTGAAGATGACTGTCCTAAGCAACTGCAAAATCTCACCACTGTACTATTCCACAAAGCTTTTTCTCTTCAATGAAGAGACCAAAGCTACTGCTCGTGGTAGTACATGACTGCCAGAGAACAACAATATATTTTTCATGACAGAGTGAGTGAATTATTTGTTGTTAGTGGACTGATGACACATTTCTGATCAGGGAGATGCTCCTTTTGACACCCCTACCTGCTAACTTTGCCACTGCAGGCATCAAGAGCTGCTGACAAGTTTAGGAAAGAGGCATAGGGACCGAACCGATAGTTCCCACAATTGCTATATCCAGGAGCAGAGCGGGGAGTCCCAGAAGTCCTGTTGTGAGGTGCCTGAGAAGTGGTGAATGAGTGGTGGGTGAAGGTGCTGTGGGAGCAGACAGTCCAGCCAGGCCAGTCTGGTAACGGCTGGGGGGACCTGGCCAAGGGCTGCCATCTCCCTAGGGCAGCGGTGCTCAGTAAGAACGATTTTCTGGAATCTTCCGCCCAGTTCCAGCTGTTCAGACAGCAGATATCTCTTTTGTAGTAATTTAAGAGTCTGTGGTATTCTGCCGCCATGGTGGTCTGCAGCATTAGTCAAAGCAATTCTGCTCTCAGCTCAAGTCTAATTAAGGGTAGCTCTTGCGTAAAGTGAGTTAGATTCAGCAGTCACAGCCCAGACCCCATGGAAAATAGTCTAATTCAACTACAGTAATACAGTGTAATATAAATATAATGGAAATACAAACCCATATAATTTAATTTGACATGACTGTCAGTTTTTTGCTTAAGTCGGTGAAAATGAATGAGTACAAACAATGAACTTCCCTCTTTACTTCGATCTTTTATTCTTAGTGGGAAGGTGGTTTCAGGATGACTTTGCATGGCAGCAACCTAAACAAATGCATTGACAATATGCAAATTTCAAACTCTCTCTTGAAAATATATGCACATCTATAATTTTTAAATTTCTTAGATAGTTGCAGTAAATTTAATTAATTTAAAATATGCTCTGGACTCTTCTACGTCTGTACTGTGTGCTCAAAGGCGGGAAACAATTCCAGGTGGAGAACCTAGGCGAGCCATAGCCTCAGCCAGCTTTTTTAGCCAAGATTCTTTCCTACCCCTACAGCAGTCTTACCCATCCCCTTCCCAGGCCTGGGAGAGCACTGCTACCCACACTGCCGCTACCAAAATCGGCTCTCAGCATGGCGGGACACTGCAGAGCTTTCAGCACCCAGGGCCCACCTGCTCTGCCCTGCCATCGCTGCCACCAGCAGAGACCAGCTGTGACACCACTGAAACTTTTCACAGGGGAGAAAAAAAGGCGCAATGTAGTGGGTTTTTTCCCCCCACCCGCGGAAGGTTGTAGTGCTACAGTCAAAGGGGGGACTCGGAGTCTGGAAAACACTTATGGGTAGGGAAGAGGGGATCCAAATGCCCCCTCCTGCCCTGGACCTGCGTTTCTGAGGTTCAGGGCCGCTTCCATTAGGACCCAACCCGGACCAGGACCTGAGCTTCCCACACCCCGCTTCTCAACACCTTCCCCGCAGAGAGGACCGGGCTGCCCCGGCGAGCCCTCC
>NW_009227502.1:76551-78140 GCF_000690835.1 Fulmarus glacialis | reverse complement strand
CTTTTCCAACCTTAATGATTCTATGAAGCAGAATCTGTTTTTTCAGTTTCCAGTCATTTCCCTGGATCAAATTCCAAAATGTGCCAGTACCCAATCCTTGACAAGGATTAGAGCCAACAGAAATGTATAGTATTTAAATTAAAGATGCCTAAAAATTTAACTCAGCAATACTGAAAGACAGCTAAATGCTACTAAAATATAGCTACATGGCAATAGATTTCATGCTCAAGGGAAGTTTTGTTTCCGGTCTCTGTTGGAGTGATTTAACTGGGACTAAGAAATGTCAACTTCTGCAAGGGTAGAGTCTGGTCATTATTGTGCCATGCAACTACATATTTTATGCTATTCCTATAAATGAAAATTATTTTATTCCAGGGAAAACTTATTAGAAAATGATACTGTTTATTATTCTAAACAAGCACATCTTTATGGATAGAAAAAAGAACCAACTATAAAGCACAATAACAGTGTGAAGAAAGGAATGGATTTCCACCACTAATGTGTTTTATCCCTCCTTCTCTTCTATAGGTTGCCCAGGAATGTGGGACAATATTACATGCTGGAAACCTGCAAGTGTGGGTGAAATTGTCTTTGTCAAGTGTCCTGCACTCTTCAGATTTATCATCTCTGAAGACGGTAAAGTATTTTCTCATTGTTCTTTGCCTCTGTCTGGTAAACCTGCATGGCCTGCATGAGTGTAAAACGTCACTTAGATACTCAGTGTAAGGGGAAATCAAAAACTCTACAGAGGCCTGGAGTTGGGCTTCAGTTTAAAAAAGTACTGTAGAAAACCGGAATGTTTGTGAGTAGATATGTGTGTGTGTGTGTGTACAGGGGTGGGAGGGAATGTGTGAAAAAACCTCCACAGACTATACAACATGAAAATATCACCAACTCTAACTGCTGAGGGGGATGTTCTGCCCTTGGGTCTCCACTGAAATCAATGAGACCTGAAACTGTGTTTGGGTCTTGGATAACTAATCATCACAATTCAAACCTATTTTAGAAAATAACTAAAACTCAGAGCTGAGTTCTGCTCATATCTAAGGAGAACAGAGGCATGAGATGACCAATGTGAGGAGCTCCTATGTTGGGAGTCCAGGGAAAAGTCAGTGGGAATTAAAGATTCGTGGGGAGATGCAGAAACTCCATCATGCCTTTTTGTGGTCTGTAGAAATGAGACGTCACCATTCTCCTACCCCTTGCAGCTGGCACCAGCAACCAAGAAAGCAAATGAAAGACCAGAGATTTGGGCTGTTTCTGCTTCCAGCATGCATTGCTGCCTAACAGAGCTGTCCCTTGTCTTGAAAAAAATCCTGCAGATGATCAGCTAGGCTGGTGCATTTTCTCTTTTCTCTCTTTCTGCTACCACTTTAAGCTTGGACCAAAAGTCCCATGCACTCACTATGCTCGATAACCAAATCCTGTTAGATCCCAGCTTCAATCCTTATACAACCCAGCTGCTGCTCCCAAACGAGTTGCTATTAAAAGGAGAACCTACCTTAGTAGTGGTAATACTAAGTTGTTAATATTACTATATTAATATTATTAATATAGTAATTAGTTATTAATATTACTTTTAATATTAC
>NW_009227502.1:18574-76479 GCF_000690835.1 Fulmarus glacialis | reverse complement strand
GCAAGTTACTGTTTACAAGATACCAAAAAACCCTTGTCCTTCCTTGTTTTTTTTAACCTTTGAAATGCATGAGAATTTGCCAGGTAAAAATGAGAGCGTATGGACAGGAGGAAAGAACTAGTAAGTTGTTCACAGCAGATATATAGTTTGATTAGGTGTTCTCTTGAAATTTCTTTTTTCTTTTTTTTTCTCATGATTCCATGAAATGATCTTCCCAGGTGAATGACTGGGGGCTAAGTCATCCCATCAGTGTTAACTAACAACAAACGTTTGCTGATAATTAACACCGTTTTGTCCATCTCCTCCCAGCACCCATCTAGGCTACTGCAGATCACTTAATTAGCACTGTCCATTGAGGAACGAGTTCATCATTTTCCCCCGGGATTCTTTTTCCCAAAGATTATTTTACCAATGAATTATTCATTTACAGTCTTGAGTGCAAAATCACCTTCTCTGCTTTGCCACACAGAGCACAATTTGTGGGAGACAGTAAGTGTTTCATACACAGCTCCAGGAATGCTGAAATCCTCACCTTTAAATACATCCATCTGAACTCATCCGGACGTTGAAGCAAGTGCCAGTGCTCTTGTGAAATGGAGAAGAATTTAAGGGTGATCATTACCTCATCTAAATTTACCCGTATGAAACTCGAGTGTTTTCTATATACAAGTCCTCTAGATTCCATCTGAGGTCAGTGGAGAGACAGAGACCCACAGAAGGCAATTTATGTTATTCCAAGAGACATGAGGTGAATCGTACCTTGGAGATACCTCTCTTTATCCAGCAAGTACTAAGGGCAATTCACTTAAACTAGGCACCTAATTTTTGAATGGGGAAAGAGAAGCCACTCTTTAAATTATCAGGTATGAAAATATAATTACTACTGTACTTCTATGTGCTTTAATTATAGCTGTATAATTAAATATAATCTTTAGAGCTGTAATATTGGTTCAGTATTGACTCAGTGGGTACTATGGCACTTACAGAGCCATCCACGTTTAGTGATAAGAGAAAAAACAACATAATAGCATCTAGTAGGGTTTGTATCCAGCACGGGTAAGAAAATAATCTTCCCTCTTTCAGGTTTTTTTGGTGGGTCGTCCTCCCCCTCCCCCCGATTCTCCATGACTTTGTAATCAGTTTTTGTTGACTGCTTGTCATTCAGCCTGATTGTCAAACCAATTCTGTTCAGCCCTTGTGCAGGATATACACTCAATCAAAAGTTTTCGCTATCCAGTTATCAGTGAAGCTTGCAGCCTGCAGGCAAAATACTTTTATGTTATTTATTGTGCATCAGCAGATGGCTGATATATTGTTATCTTCTGATATAACTGCAGGAAGCCTGCTGCTCATACAGCGCCTGTCCGAATTTCCATTAGGACCCCTCCTTTTCGGTGGCCTTTAATCTACACCCCCTACGTACCCTTAAGCTACAGTGTGCTGACACATGGTAACATAACATAACACTTTTCTCTCTCTCCCTGCCTCTTTCGGACGCAATGCTCAGAGATATCGCTAGTTTGATACTATGGAGAGTGGTGCCATGTACATCTACAGCATAGAAAATCTCCCCCACCGCCAACCTGTTTGCACACCTCTGCCATGGGCCTTTAACTATTCTTTATTTCAAGGGATGTCTCTGATGCTTCTATTTATATCCTACACAAATATGGTGCCGTTTCGCTTTTACTGATGAAATTTCTTTTCCATGGTGCTATCATTTCTGAAGTAATTAAGGCTAGGAGGGCTCTTGAGAAATCATTTAACCCATCTTCCTCCTCAAAGACAAGGCTAGCTCAATACGATCTATTCCAGCACTTAACTAACCTGTTACCTGTTAATGGGAAAGGCTATTTTATTTTTTTAAACAAAAAGCAATATATATTTTAGAAAAATAAAAAAAATATAGAAAATTAAAAGCTCTACTATAACTAGAGCTATGTAAAATAAAGGCCTGCAATAATATTTTTAAATTATTCGCCTAGGATTTCCAGACCTGTTCGCGTACTGTACTTCACATTTGACCTGTAGCAGGGTGATAGTATGATCCTAGGGGAGGAGTAGTCAGCCCAGTGTAAACATATGTCCTGCTTGCTTTACCTCCTTACAGGATCACTAACAAAAGTGACAGCTGTTACCTCTCGTAGTGCTGGGTTTGAGGGGTTTTTGGACATCTGTTCAGTAGGAACAACACCAAGATTCATAATTCATTAGATAAACAAATAAACATTTAATCTGGAGTAGTTTAAATCTCTACAGATCTGGCTGGATTTGCACTAGTGACTCCAAGGTGGAAATATCTACATCCATAATCACTCTCCTGGGTGAATCAGCATGAGTTTTCACTATCATTGCTGCTAATTTTAATTAGCCAAGTACGTTTGCTTCAATGAGGGTTTAATGAAAAAAGTCACATTTTATGATGGTTCTTTAAATAAAGGGTTATTAGATAACTAAAATGTTTCTAAGACAGCTAATCACATTTTATAGATTGTTATAGTATCCTCTGGCTGCTGTTATGTTTCTAGAATATGTAACTAGGCTAGGCACTGACACTAATAGTTATTAATAGCACATTCATTCTTAATACAGCAAAATTTTTATATGACCATAAATCATTTTTACAAACAATAGCAATAACTTTAAATTATACTTTTTAAAAGTTTGTCCTATGAAGCACTGAATCACCTGTAGGTACAGCTGCTTGTATAACAACAGGCAAACTATATAATGTGTTAATCTTCAAGAAGGGGTAGGAGTTATGTCACTTGGCTTTGGATATCTAAAAGTTATATGTGTAAGTCTGAACTGATCACATGGATTTCTGGTTCAGTAAATGGAAAGCAATGGGTACTTGTAGATGTTTCCTCTGACCTATCTCAAGTGCTTATTTTGAGATGAATGAAGTCACTGGAGGGGGCTGTTTGTTTTAAGAATTTCAGAAAGGAATTTGGCTGCCTTGACTTGGATGTCTGATTTCCATATGCAGTAAAATGAAAAAAAAAAAACCAACAACCCCCCCCCAAAAAAAAAACCCACTACAATTTCAGAAAGGAATTTGGCTGCCTTGACTTGGATGTCTGATTTCCATATGCAGTAAAATGAAAAAAAAAAACCAACAACTCCCCCCCCAAAAAAAACCCCACTACAAAATAAAAATTAACCAACTACACTGTCATCTGGAGACATGCTTTGCTGAAAAAATTATCTATGGCTTTAGCTAAAAATTTAGCTAAATGGCTATTGCTGGTTTTAATTTGAAAATATACTCTGCTCTAACCTTCACTGCAATTGAACTGAGGAGTAACATTTGAACTGCTGTCAACGTTATACAGAAAGCCTAATGTTAAATCCCATGTTGTGTGGTTGGTGACCCTTCCCTGTAAAATTTCATTTCATCTCTCCGCTCCTCCAAAATCACCAGAATTTTTCATTTCCTTTCAGATGCAGACTGTGAACAAAAAGATCGTTCTCAAAATGTCTCCACATGAAAAAAACATATTAGCTCCCGAGTCTTTTCTAATCTAATAGGTTAAGGATTTACAGTGGCTTTCCTTCTAGAGGGTTCCTAAATATTAATTTCTTTTCCTCTTCAACATTCATTTCTTTGATTGATATCCATCAATTCACAATTTTCACTGCGAACTATAACTTCCATTATGTTGCTGTTGTATATTATTCTTTCTGCAGTGCCTTCCCACTACCGCCTTCAGAGACAACCACTCTAGAACAGCATATATTTAAGGCATTCTAAGGTATCTTTGCAAAGGAAGCAAAAAAGAAAAGTGTGTCAAGCTGTGATGTTGCATTTCAGTATGACATAACAAGACCTAGAGATGGCCTCAACATAGTTATCTGCACTCCCAGCTGGAAATTTTTTTCTGTTTTGTTGTTCTTCCCTTTTTTTTCCAGACAGAGGTGATACTGCCTGGTAGTGGAAATCTACAGAAGCCAAGTCTGTGCTTTTCTTTCTTTGCCCTGCACAGCTGAGATGTGTTGGAACCTATAAAGCCACATTACTCAAACGGACCATTGAAAGAAGCCCAATAGCCAGATCAGAAATGAGCATATTTTTAGATCTTTGATTTGCATAACAACTAATACAAATGATAATAGGCAGTTTCTGAGCATTGCCATATGCTCCACATTGAGAAAATTCTTTCATTCACAAATCCAAATAATAAGTATGATTAGCTCTTACTGAATCTTCCAGCGATTCAGAATGTTTATCTAGTGCTCAGTCTAGGACACTACCTGCTACACCCGAAAGAGCATTACTACAAAGCATGGTTTACTATGTAAGACAGAGAAAATATACCAATTTTTACTAAAGACATAAAACACATCCTATGTTGATACCAGGATTAAGGGATCCTAACTAAAATCCCGTAGAATAAAGAATGTATCCAGATATTATAGAGTTTAAGAGGGAATTATATCCTGTGCTCACATTTTTGAACAAAAGTGTTTGGCTTGCTGCTACCCTGGAAGTTATATGATTTCAGTGCTCAGCCAACAAGCTTTATTGTCCCTGAGAATGAGAAATTGAAAATAGTCCATTACTGATCCCATTAAAAACACTGGGAGACACTCAAGTACTTTGTCGTAAGAACACCAAGCTTATTCTGCACTAAAGATATCATGGGTGGACAATGGGATTTATGAATGCAGAGTTAATTGGATTTGGGAAGCCATCTGTGGCTTTTTTCTCCTGTCTGAGTTTAGATGTTATCCCTAATCAAAGAAAATAAGACGACAAGAGAAGAGTTGATGAGAGGGGAAATGATACTACATGTTTATACGTGGAAAGCCCTTCTGTGTCACTTCTGGGGAAATAGTCCTGGTAAAGTCTTTAAGTGGTGACTACGTGCCATTGTGAAAATGGTACATAACTCCCAAACTGGGTGAAAAGACATTTGCAAGTTACAGTTTCTATTAGTTTGGGTTACATATTGATATTTTTTGATATAGACAGAAAGAAAAGTTGACTGTTAAAGATCAAGGGCTTTCTAAACAACAAAATGTATCTGAAAGATTATGCGCTTATTTTCTACTGAAGTAGAAGATGCAGGTTTTCTTTGCTACTAGCTGAAATTAAGGTCAGCATTGCAGCAGACTGAAATTGGAAATTGCATTTGCCTGTCAAATAGGCAAGGCAAAAGGTCAATGCAAAGGTCTAGATTTCTACTCAAGTATATCTCACTCCGGGTGGGTATTTCAACATCCTGCATGAAAACCGAGGGAAGAAAAACACCGGAACCAAGTAGTAGTCTCTGAAAAACAGACATGACCCACTCCATAGCATTTTCATCATGGGAATAATAATGAGCCGTCAGAGCTTAATTAGTCTTTGAAGCAACCAGGACTCTGTGCATACCTTAGTTTCATCCTTCACTTTATATAAAATCCTATGTAGCATTCAGAAGCAAGTTCAATGCAAAGGTATCTGTTTTTTTATATATATACCAGCTAAAGGTTTTGGACAGCTTTCAAAGCTGTCTGCAGACTGCATATGTGTTATTGTTCCTTAGTGTTCAGCAAGTCCTAGAAAGAATTGTGATATAAAGAATGGGTACAAAAGACCTACCAAGTGTTGATGTTAAAAATAGTAAGTCTTGCCAATAACAAAGATAATAGTGCTTACTAGATAACAAGTCCTTTCCTGCCGGTTTTCATCCCTGGGCTTTCCACAGGCAGTAAAGCCATGGGATTACTTCAGCTTTTCCAAAGCGAGGAGGACAAGCTATAATTAAGCCTGCCTCCTCGGTCACAGCATCACAAAGTCTATCTGCAATGCAGAGGGAAATGGGAGGAAAATATTGCCATCAAAGAATAGTAACAGTATCTACATTTCCAATCAAGTAGTTAAAGCCTCATAAATGTTTTTTACAGGAAAAGAACATTTTATGGCCTTTCCCACCAAATTATGAGGACATAAGACTCTGTGTCTCTGATACTCAAACATATAACATGAGCAAGAGTATTTCAGCTAAATACCAAGTCTTTGGCTCTTTGCAAGATGACATCCTGCAGTAGCCAGGGGAAAGCTGTAATGCGGCTCAAGACCTTTGTCAGTATGATCTGAAAGCTAATTTGGCCTTGGAAAATAAAAAAAAAATCATGCTCCTCTGGGAAGCATGCAAGGGTGGAACATGCTGAGAGCTGCTGAGTAGTTCGGAGAACACTTGGACAGCAAAAGGTAATACATTGAAGTATCACTGTAGGTGCAACATGGGCAGATGCTTCAAGCTTTACTAGCAGTCTTTGCTCTATTCTTGTTTCTCCTCTTGACTCAAATAACTGAGAAAGGAGTTCCAGTTAATTGCAAGATTTTAGGTGTGGTGGGCATTAATTCTTGCCTTTAAGCAAGTTGTTTAATACGCTTTCTTCTCTGGGTCTTATTTCATAATTGATACTCTCCATTGGACAACATTTCTTATTTTCTGTGTTTCTTGCTTGAAAAACATTTGCTTTTCTCTGAAATATGACCCCTGCCCTTTGGAGCTAGAAGACCCTTCAATAGTATTTGTGTTGATCTTTCACTCTGATGGATGCTCCCGTGACAGCCAGCCTCATAGGAAAGATACACATAATGTGAGATGATGCCTAGCAGTTGCTATGGTGACCTCAGTCCACTGCTAGTTTCATAGCCTTTGATAGGAAAGAGGAAGAAAAGAAGAAAGTCATTATTTCTCTTACATGCTATTGATCTTCTCTGTACATCTCTCCTGCCACAGCCAGCCCTATGTACTATGGCCGTTATGTTCTCCATATGGGACCTCACTGGTATTCTCCTGTGATCTCCAGGCATGATTCACTGGGTCTTTTGTCTCTGTGTCATGAAACCATGTGCCCTGAAATCAGTATGGGATAGAGGAAGAAAGGACTTGTATATCAGTTCCATCACTGCCTTTGCTGCAATGTTTTGTACAAACCACTGGGTAACAAAGAAGTTGCAGAATCTCATCCTATGGTAGATGTTTAAAACAAATCATCCTCTGGAAGTGCCAGTGTCTTTGCCCTTTATGGGAGGAGACTTAAAAACCAGATGAACTTATCTTCAGGTGGGTAAATTGAATGGGATGAATTTGTCCCACATGATCAGTTCTGCCGATGTCCTTAGGCACCAGTTCTTATTCAAACGTACAAATATGAACCAGGTTTCCTAATCTTACCCTTAATTTTCCTCTGCCTCAGTTTTCTTGTTTTCTAAATACAGTGAACAATACCACTTAATTTTGTACTGTCTCCGTGTGAGCACTATGTTCACAAATCCCTTTGACAAGGCAAACGACAATGTACAGTAAACGCTAAGTGACTAAAGACTTTTAATCTATAGTTTAAAGTATTGTCTATGGGGCATGAGGCTGGAGAGACCAAAACTCCTGGAAATAGTGGAGGAAAGCACTTAGAATAGGGAAAGGCATGGGAACCCGTAAGGCCACGTGCTCTGTAATCTTACCTGGCTGCCACTTTCTACAGATCCTGTTAATGGGATTGTAAAGACCTAGCAGCTGATTCTGGATAGGTTTCCCCCCACCAAAAAAAAAAAGAGCCGTAATGAAGGAACCGGGATGGTTGGATAGTGTGCGTGTGGGATCGTATGTGCCCAGGTACAGGACTGGGCAGAGGGCATTAGAAGCAGCGGGCAGGGTATGCAAGCGGTATCTGTGTGGGGAGCTCAGAAAGCCCCAGAAAAGCTGCTAAGTAGACTGCTGTTCCCGACTGCGGCTTTGCCAGCCGGCCGAACAGATTGCTGGTGCATAAGAGCAGCATGCAGCAATAGGGAAGGGAGAGAAAAAGGCACAGTGTGGTAGATGCTGGGGAGTCGGGCGTGAGAGCTCGCTGATTTATTTCTTATTTATAAATTAAATGTTAAGCTTCTAATCCGTGCTATATAAAACAGGAAAAAAATTGAATTCCTGCCTAACCAGCTCATTATCCACATAGCTGGAGAGCACGATAACAAGTGATTGTAGGAAGTGTTTTCCATAACCTCTCTCTGTCCCAGTCTCTGCACTTTCTCAAGGGACAGAATTAACACGTGATAAAACCAGTGAGAGCTTTGCACATTGATCTCAATGCTGTCAAAATCCAACCTTTTGGAGGCTTACCCAGGTGGACCAGTCCTCCAACCCATAGTTCTGAGATGGGAACAACAGGAATAAGGGAAAAATGTGGGGAAGGCATTTCAGGACAGAATAGTTTTGGAAGCCTTTCATTCCCCGTCCTGCCACTAATAAGGGACAAATGCTGGAACAAAAGGGTTAAATGCAACTCGTGCTCAAATAAACAAATCTATGGGAGATAAAGCAGTTGCCATGCCAGCTGACACCGAAAGCAGCCAGCGCAGATTTGGCACGAAGGAGACTGTCTAAAAGGCTGCACTGAGCTCCTAGGCTCATCGTACACAGGCTGTTTCTTGGCCCTAGCTTTGCCAGTCCTGTTCACTTTCAATCAGAAGCAACAATTGCTTGCATCAAATTCTCATCCGTTGGAGGATAGTGAGGAGGCAGTTATGCTTTCTGGGGCTCAGCAAATGAAAACCAAGGAAGAAAGTCTGATAAATGTGCAAGAACAGGGCATGAAAGATCTGGGTCTCCGCCACTAACTCTATGGGTAGCCATTGGCAAGTCCTTTGACTTTTTTTTTCCTTCTCTTTCACCTCTTCATGTAGAAAATAGAAATAAGCAATATTTTCTGTGTTTGGTTTCTCTATTTGGTCTTTGGAACTGACAATTCAGCGTTCTGATGGATCTTCTCTAGGGTCTCTAAGTAGTACTGCAAATAACATCTAATTAATAATGACAGTTAAACCACTGATGGAAGATTTGCTTCCCAAAGAGTGACACTTACCCATTCAGTCTGGTCAAATAGTGAATAACACTAACTGTCAACATACTGGATAAACCATCCTTTATCAAAGATAACATTAGCTTCCTCAGGAGTTTATTGACTAACGAAAGTAATTATTGATTTTAAAAATGGTGTTCTAAGACACTGTTTAATAGCTGCTGTTGGGACCACCTTTCTGTAGTTTGGGCAGCGCTGTTATTTTACTACATGTGGGGAGCACAGATGTCAATGTAAGTCATAACTGTAATCCTTGAATTAAAATCCTGAAAAATGGGTTTCCAGTCAAAATGCAGATGAAAAGCATATTTTATTTATTCTTCATTTCTGGGAGAGTAATGTATTTTATCTAGCCTGTTGCATAATCATCTTGACAGGCTTTCTCTGCTTCATCAGTGAACTCTGATGCACCAATTTCTCATTGTTTATGTCCTAAGTGTAAGGCAACGAGAGGACTCGTGTGAAAGCCCATGCAGCGAGGCGCACTACAATTTTGCCCATTACATCACTGACACCAGAGTAAATTTGCTGAGGTCTCTCTAGAGTCAGAAAGGCACTCAGGTAAAAAAAAAAAAAACAACCCACAAAAATGCAGTTTCAGGGTAATAGTCTGAAAAATGAGAGGGACTGCCCTATGTCTGGACTTCCTACAACCCCAGCTCAAATGCAAGCTCAGGCCTTGTCCCTATATATGTAGACACGTTAAATGTTAAGCACAGAAATAATCCAAATGAACTCCATCGCACTCTCGTACATGTGAGCAAACATAGCCATTGGCACAGTTATCTGTCATGTAAACATCCATGTTCTGGTGCAGGATACATAAACGTACAGTGTCAGGGAGAAGGGCAGCAGCAGCACGCAGGAATTTAAAGCCAGATGGTGTCTGTGTGTTGCCTCATTGTGTACTTATATATATACATATGCATACACACACAAATATAATTGTATATGTGTGTATGTTATCTCAACACTCATTAGATGAACTTTGACTTTTAGTTGTAATTCAGGGCATAATGTTCAGTGTAAATCTAATTGACTTCCTGGTAGCTTAACTTATTAGTGAAAATTAGGTTGATGGATCAAGCCTAAAAGCCTGTATAGTAAAAGGTTATGCTGGAACTTTCTTCAGTACGTTAGCAAGGACTCAGATGTAGAAAAACATGTTAATAAAAGGCAATTTTGCTCCTACAGCAATCAGAAAATTAACATTGTCAAAAATGTGAATCCCTTCATAATGTCCAAACACAGTTAATATGCAATAATAATTTGGGTATATAAAAAAAACTATTAGTATAAAAAGCCTCTTCATTTCACAAACCTACATTAATATGTTTTAACTGTTATTACTGATGTCATGAAATTCAAAACGAACTAAAATCTAATATTTTAACATCAGTGTGACCAACTACAACCCATATATAGAGTGAAATAATGGTAATTTTTATTTCTTCCTTTTTAGATTATAGGAATAAAATAGCTAAATTTAAAACATTTAAATTTAAAAAAAATATTTTTCTGATCAATCAGTGTAACATGCCAGGATGCCAAGAACATCAGACTTCAATCTACTTAATATTGACCTAGTCTTCCTCCAACAAGAGTTATGGAAAGTTTGTAATATCACATTTCAAGATTTAAGCCACACTGTACAACTGATAAACTAAAACTGGATTTTTATGAGGCAAAAAGTTTTTTGGAAGTTTTTTGCGGCTTATTCTTACACTGCTTCTGTGGGTCAGGTTACTGAGTGAGGTACCCTCATGTAAGGAACCAGTTCCATTATGAGCTACTGATTTGAGTGGCAGCAGGCTATGAAAGAATCTATGAAAGACAGTGATCAAGGAACAGCGGCTTGCTCTTTGATCCTCTGCCTAATAAAACTACAGGTAAAAATTCCCACAGGATATTCTAAAGTCGGTATTCTGAATTCAGATTTTAGCAACATAGGCATCTATATCTGAGCTATATGACTGCTAATACACCTGGGGTTTTGTAGGCTCAGAAGGGAAACAGGTCTGTCCAAAATATTCTGCAGAGGCATCCCTGTTATTCTGCCAAGAATCTGCAGCACAGCCATAGTGCTTCTGCAGCATCTGGAAATTCAGTCTGATGCAGCAGGTTGAACGATCTTCGCTGGAAAAAGTTTGCTCAGGGCGTTGGTGATTTCTCTTCAGAATTAGTACCTACCCAATATTTGCAAACATCCAAGAATTCTCATATGTGAAATCTTGAAAGCAGCTGGAGTTGGGTAGAGAAGCCAGGAGACCGAGGGTGTCCTTATCATGGCTTTCAGGATTAACCCTCCAGGGTAACTGGTGGGTTGAATGTGTAGGTTTGATGTTGAATACATCCATTCAAAGACACACTACAGCCTACCTGGTGCTTCAGCTTAGTTTTCTAGACTCCTACCATCATCTTCACACTAAATCCTCTGCTTTCTCTCTTAGAAGATCAAAAAGCACATCTGATTTATTTTAGAGGAGAGAGAAATCAATGAATTTAAAACTATTACATTATAAGGAATTTGAAAAAGTATAAAACATAAAATGCATTTTATGCTGTGCTAAAAAGACTCTTCACTACTTTGTTTCCTTAGGCGCTGTCTTTCTCCTTTCCCATAGGATCAAAATCAATCTTTGTCTGGATTTCACTTTTAGTAAAAACTGTCTCATACAAATTGGTGAATGGCTTTTCCAACCCCTAGTTAAGCTTTGACCCTAGTTAAGATTTTAAGTTCGGGGTTAAAGCAGAACAACCTGAAGCCCTGTGGTTACTCCAGGGGATACAGAACTAAGCTAATCTAAACGTTTAACCTGCCGTAGCGGTCAATGAAACGTTGGAAACACTTTTTTCCCTGGTGGGTGGGCCACTGGCAGAGCTATTTGCAGGCAGTTTTGTCAGGCTCCGCTCTGTCTCTGTGCGTGATGCAGCAGCACCACTCGGTGGCTTATGGCAGCTCCTCTTTGTGCATCCCCCAACACCGAGCTTGAGCCAAAATCCACCGAGGATTCGGGAAAGTCTGACTTCAGTGCAATTCGGGTTAAGTCTTTAGTAGGGTGGGTGGGAGATGGGTTTGAGATAATCCCAACATCTTCTTTTGGAAGGACAAAAGAAAGGAAAAGGAAAATTTTTCATGCAAACCCAAACTTTTATGATTTCCCGTTGTAACATTTTGTATTTTTAGTATACAAATCAGCATGGATTTTGGCACAATATTTTGGAAATATGTGGGTCTTTCTTACTTCAGAACCCTCAAAAAAAACCAAGAAAAAAAGGGAAAAAACAACTCACCAAAAAGCTCCCTCATCTCTTTTTTATATCTTTCCTAGAGTTTGAGGAAACTCCATGATAACCAGAGATTTAACAATACAATGTAACCAACCATCTTCTGAAAAGCACTTTCCACCCATAATATGCAGTACTGATCTTGAAAAAAAGATTTAAACAAAATTTTCTTGCAGTTCTTCTCTGGACACTGCTACATCCACTACTTTTATGGGAAGCAAGCTATTATCAAGATCAAACTAATTATTTTTATTCTTCTAATTTCAGGTTGGGAAGTAGATAACTTGGGGCAAACCCATGCAGGTAAGAACAAGTTGCGTTCACTACCTCCTATGTACCTCTGTTCTCAAAAATTATATGTAGAGCACATGATAATATCAGATTATTGAAAAGTTGTTTGTGTATCAACAATTACAATAATGCATACATGTAGTTCGTTGTAACACTGTGATAAAAGTGAAAGTACAAATCTGATAAGTTTCTAGAAATCAGTATGATCTAACCTAAAACCACAAAATTAAACTGTCTTACTTAAAACCAATTAATGATTGCTTTTTGTCATTGATGGATGCAGATAATTTTTCATTAATTCTGTGACCATACTTAAATATCTATGGATTGTAAATGTAAATTCCTAAAGATATAATAACTCTTTTATATTTTTATAATAAAATTGGTCATAATTTGATTGTATGTGGTTTTAGCTATGTGCTCACTGTTTGCAGTAGCAATGTTTTAATTTTATAGGTTCAGCTTTGATTTAAACTCACAAGTAAAACTGTGTTTACTTTCTGAAAAGATGGAATCAAGTATTTATTGCCTTTGGGCCTGATCCAAACAAATAAAAATGAAATGGATTCTATTCACTGATTTCTACAGAGACCAGTTTGGGTCCTAATAGAAAACACAATCTAAACAATTTCATACCAAATTTCCACTTTTATAGGTGATTATGACCTGCTGGAAAGCACAGCCCAGTCTCCCCTAGGTAAGAAATAGAACCATGGAATGTTGCTCTTTTTATTTTAACTCTGCTAAAAAGGAAGCTCGAGCTTTTTCTCCTGCCATTTAGGTATTGTTTTCTTATCAGTTTAAAACACATTTTCTGGTGCATTACTTTTAGCAGTATTATGAAAATTTATTCCTCCACTATTAAGCCTTGCAATCTAGCAAGTATGTTGTTATAAATAATATCTACCTGCTTAACAGTAATTACTAAATGGTGTTAAGGAAAGTCAACACCATGATTCAGTGCTTATTTTCCATAGGAAACTGGGGATGAATGTGCAAGAGTAATTTACCAAAATTTGCCAAGTAATGCAATGTTCTTAAATGAATGCTGTGATTAAATAGATATATTCTGCCGCATGGATGACAAACAGATTCTCTAAAAATAAGGTCACTGCTGGTGTTATGAGCTACTTGAATAAACTGCTCTAAGAATGCGAAGCAGCACAACCTTAATAAAAAAAACCCCAACAGCTTAGAAATTTCCATCAATTTTGGTCAAGGTACAACTTAAACTCTAAAAACTGTAATAGTTTGATAAATGGAAACTGTTCTATTGTGCTGGAGAGGAATAAGTGCAGCCAGCAGTCCAGCTCTAATTTTTCAACCAGGTCACTGAGCTCTGGCAAGAGTAATGGTGCTTAAAAAGAGCACCTCGGGGGCCATCCCACTGTAGGCAGCCTCAGTAACAACGTGAGCGTCAAGACACGCTTTCCTCTTCTACCCCCAGTTCTTGTTTCCCAATAAAGTTTTAAGCCCTTTGATTGAGTCAGTGAAAGCCATTTAGGAGCTAGTCCTTATATATGAGATTAACCAAACAATTAGGCTAAAAAGAGAGAAAAAGAGAAAGAGGTTTTCTCTGAGCCAGTTTTGAGCTTCCTTGCAAACACTTGCTTTAGAGTAAAGTTATAAACTGGGATTGGAACAAATAACAGGCAGAGGAATGTGAGAAGGTCTGAAACAGGTTTGAAATTGTCAACTGAAGCCACACTGGGCATCTGGAGGTGTAAATGAACATATTGCTAAGAAGACAGAGACAGGGAAGAGGTTCCTGTTCCATCTTTCCTTTGTTTTCCTGCAGACCCTTCTCACAAAGTCACTCTCAGATCAGAACCCAGGAAATCTAGAGCCTTAAAGATAAATGAGTGGGATACGTGTTATCTGACTTGGAGGAAAATCCAGCTGGCTCACCATGGACATATAATGGTTATTTTACATATAATACAGTATCCTCCTGACTTCCAGCAGCGGCTTCAAGAACTCATGTTAGCCTTGTGTTTTCTTACCAGTCCCATGCAGAATACCTCAGATATAGATCATAAATAACACAAACTGCCTACCTATGTTTAATCACTGGACTTAACCTTTAGCCATCTGAAGTGTAGATGTCTACTTCAAAGATGTATTCCCTAGATGCCTTTCAGAGTCAGTGGAGAAAAATGGATATTTAGCTGACCCCTGGTTTAGGAACCTACTTGGGAATGAGATCTGTGGTGGCCTGGAGGCACTGGCTATATTGGTTAAATCTTTTTTGCTCTCTGGTGACCAGCTGTAGTAGTAGACATACACTGGTGCCTATGTAGAATTGGGTCATTAAAGATGTCATTAAACTTTCAAGATGCCATTAAAGTCTTCTGTGGATAGCCAGATAAATAGTACCCCAAGTGGTACTGTGGGGTTTTCTTTGGTCATGTACCAAGGGGAGGCAGGGTATGTCCTGGGGTTTGCTTCAGCAATGTCACATTCCCAACTGTACTTGACATAGGGGACATCAGCAGAAATTGCACCGAAGATGGCTGGTCTGAACCTTTTCCTCATTATTATGATGCCTGCGGCTTTGATGAAAATGAAACAGAGTCCGATAACCAGGTGGGAATTAATCTTATAATTAAAAACAAATGAAGGGGGGGAGCAGCAGGCTGCTTTTTGTCCAGCCTCTGGTCATGTTCTGATTTGATGGTGATTAGAATGAAACAACCAGATATTTATGGGCATAAAAATGTGAGAAGCAAGATTTAAATCCTTCCTAGCCCTGTACTGAATATTTCCAGAATATGAGTGTTTACTGTTGATACAGATGGTAACATCTAGAAGCATGGGTTAGCCCCCAGTTCTTCCCCTATTGACTAAAGAATCCCTTACCCAACTAGTTTTTTTTTTCTACAGATACATGCACAGTGGTCAAAGAAATATAGACAACCTTTGCTAGCTCACTGACAAATAAGTTTCACAGTATGCAGACCCAAGGGTACACCAGACATAGAGCAATGCTCCAATATACAGTGAGATCTCAGGGGAACCAAGAGGAGAAGACAACCAGGCTGTTCAAGAAACAAATCCTGCCTATGGTTCCCCCTACATGTTGACAGGGTAAAGAAGACGTGACCACAGATGAACTGTTTAACCGTGTGTTGTTTGCCTCCCAAGGATTACTACTATCTATCTGTGAAGGCTCTATACACTGTGGGATACAGCACTTCTCTTGTTTCCCTCACCACTGCCATGGTTATCCTGTGTCGCTTCAGGTGAGTCAGGACATGAGCAGTGAGCTGTTCAGTCACTGGAGAAAAGAGGCTGGAGCTCATCAACCCAAAAAAACGTTTAAGCTTTTATCTCACCAGATGTAGAGTAATAGGGAGACGACCCTTTAACAGAGTTGTTCTCCCAGCTTGGACACACTCCAGTAGTCACATTTTGGTAGACTGTAGATGCAACTGCAGAAGCCGTGGGTCTATTTTACGCAAAGGCAGTAGCTGCTTTGGACTGGGTCTATTTTATGCTACGCTGCATGCTTTTACAGGAAAATCCCCACATCCTCCTCTTGGTCAGGTTTAGGGTCAGTATTATCCACACTCTTGACTTTCAGGTGTTGCTATTCTTATCACCAAGGTGCTAGGAGCTCTGGCCATGTGTGCAGATAGGCCTAGTGTGCTATTTCCACGAAAGAAAAGTCTTTTTTTTTCTTTTTCTTCTTTTCCTCTCCCTTGCTCTTTCCTCTCTAGGAAGCTTCACTGCACTCGAAATTTTATCCACATGAACCTCTTTGTTTCATTCATCCTACGTGCAATATCTGTATTCATTAAAGATGGGGTTCTTTATGCTGAACAGGATGGCAACCACTGTTTTATCTCAACGGTAAGTAAAACCAAAGCCACATCCTTTTCCTTTATTTTTTTCAGCATGAGATAACAAAAAATAGTGAGGCAGGCAGCAGTCTGTTGAGTATCATAGGCTGAGAAGCTATTGGGAGAGAAGGTAATTGGTGGTAAACTTCCCTCTAGGTTCACAATAAAACAAAAATGACATCTCATGATGTCATCAGTGTCCAGCAGTCTGTCCTTTAGGACAAACCTACAAGTTTCGGTTTCTGACTCTACGCAGGTTGTTTCTCCCTTTCACAGATCTGCATCATGATAGGTGGGATGAGAGCAGACACAAGCAATTTCTTTCACCTGAAGGTCTGGTTTTTCTCCAGAGCCTTATTTGTTCTGGGTGTCAGGCAGAGTCCTGTGTAGAGAGGGTGACCATTCAGACATAGAAAATACCCCTGACGGTCACACTCTCAAAAAATCATTGGTATTAGCCACATGTTTGTCCCTGAAGTGTGTGGTTTCATGGAAAGCAATCTCTTTCACAGATGCACTTAGCTACATATTACGTGTAAATCCCAATTCCTTTCACATTTAAGGCTAGTATTTGATTTGATAAATCAGCTCACTGGGTGTAATTATGATGGAATTACAGTGAGTTCCCAAATTGAGATCTCCTTTATCCATCCAGTTACGAGCTAAATTTGCTATGAGTCACTTCCACAAGGGAAGTGCAGCTGTGTAGTTTCTTAGTCAGCCTTTTCTTTGTCATTGAAACTAGTTTTTGCTTTTAATTCTTCTCCATCGTAAAGCTGAAACCATGTTAGTTATGTAGTTTGTTCACACCACTCTTCTGATAGTGGCATCTCCCTCTTTGTTTTGAAACACTTGAAGCATAAACCACATTAAAATCAGCCATCTAATGACCAGATTTTCAGTCCTGATAGAACTTCCATGAAGAAACTCAAGATCTGATGGTTTAAACATATTGGTTGTAGATTTGTTCCAAAGGTTGGAGTGCAAGTGGGAACCAGTCAAAATTGTCAGCCTTCCACTGCCCCAGGCAGGAGCTTCCAGTTTATGCACTGATTCTGCTCTGATTTATTGAAAAGTCCTACTTTTGCAGGACTAATGATGTCTCACTGGGATGCAACTCTGGAAAGACAAGTGTGTCCTACTTTCATAGTCAGGATAGAGCTCAGTTTCCTCCTAAGGCTTTTATCATAGAATCATAGAATCATTTAGGTTAGAAAAGACCTTTAAGATCATCAAGTCCACCATAAACCTAGCACTGCCAAGTCCACCACTAAACCATGTCCCTAAGTGCCACATCTACACATCTTTTAAATACTTCCAGGGATGGTGACTCAATCTCTTCCCTGGGCAGCCTGTTCCAAGGCTTGACACCCCTTCCGGTGAAGAAATTTTTCCTAATGTCCAATCTAAACCTCCCTTGGCGCAACTTGAGGCCTTTTCCTCTCATCCTATCACTAGTTACTTGGAAAAGAGATGGACCCCCACCTCGCTACAACCTCCTTTCAGGTAGTTGTAGATAGCGATAAGGTCTCCCCTCAGCCTCCTCTTCTCCAGGCTAAATAACCCCAGATCCTTCTTTTTTTTCTTTTTTCTTTTGTCTGCTGCTTTTCACCCAGTAAATGAATGAAAGCTTCTATCTTTTTTTTACAGTAAATCCCTCTGCTTTCTTTACACTTATGCTTACTTTCGTTTTCTGTCCCCGAGTGACAATACCCGCAAATGGCAAGGAAGTACAATTCCCAACTGCACACAGCAGGGTGCATCCTTTCTGATCCCACTCTCAGGGCTTTCCACAATCGTCCTGCCATTTCACATCCTTCCTTAGGTTTCTCAATACACAACTGGATTCTTTTCTTCTCTGCACTTAATCCTTTGAAGAGGGCTTAAATGTAGCAATTAGCATCCATTGACGATGTGAACTCCCACTAACGCAAGACCTTCTCAAGCTGTCTGCAGACGCTCGTCGACCACTTCCCACTGGCAAAATTGGCTACCTGCCCTTTCAAGCTTCTCTCTCTAAGTGGCACCTCACATTCTTCTCATGCTTTTAAAACTTTACTATTAAAAGTGTATATTACCAGTCCCAGCTGTGTTCCTTTCCACTAAGAGATTTGGAGAGGTTGAAAGCATTTTCTCTATCTGTTAGGTGGAAACAACATGGAAAAAATTTTGTTTTTCTTGATTCTCTGCAGGTGGAATGCAAAGCAGTGATGGTGTTTTTTCACTACTGTGTCATGTCCAACTACTTCTGGCTTTTCATCGAGGGATTGTACCTTTTCACTTTATTGGTAGAAACCTTTTTCCCAGAGAGGAGATATTTCTACTGGTACACTATTATTGGCTGGGGTATGTGACATTTCTTGTCTAAAATGTGTCTCAGTGTACAAGATGACTCCACAAACCATCTAATATTTCCACATACAGTTTCAAAGTATAGTTTTTAGTCTTTGTATAGAAGTACCACTGCAGACCGAACCATGTTGTGCTTTTTTGTTTGAATAGAACTGAAATCTGGAGGACACCACATCTCTTGCAGAGGTGTAGTCCACAACTAAGAATTGCCTTCTACAAGATATGATCTTAATTCCAAGTTTTTCAGCTTAATCAAATCTGCATTGCTAAGTCTAGTCCATTTTCTAAGACTTCATTTGGGCCTTTCTTCCAATAATAGCTAAACTGAAAATGTATCCAAAGGGTATCCACATATGTTCATCCTACCTGGATGGGTAATGGAAACTTGCAATGGAAAGACACAAGATTTGTTTCAGAAAGGCCAGTTGTACGATGATAACCAGTGTAATTATTTTTCATTCTGGCCTTCTGGAGATAAATTGATTCCTGCAACATGTTAATTCAAACGGTTCTTTGCTGACATTTTTGTGCAGAAGTCAAGACGGTGAAAGCAGAACAATACATTCATTTTAAATGTACCCTAAGAAGGTTAAGCTCAATTTTTATACTTAAGCAAACACACTTCTGAAATAATCTGGAAATAATCCTATATATTTATGTGTAAAGTCTACATACAAACCACATGCCTTAAACTATTCTCCTTTGAAAAACTATCCTCATGTAACCTGAACCTTCAAGTAATCCACAGCTGGTTTTGTTTTTCTCCCTCCTGAGGCAGCTGTATATATACAAAAATTTTCATTTCCTGGTAAAGACTCCCTACAATAGGAGCAGAGGTATAGAGAAGAAGAGAACAAGTGATCAGAAATAACCTATGGCATATAACGGCTACTGGAAAAGGATGGCTGTTGGAAAAGGCTGTTGGAAAAGAAACTATTGGAAAAAGATGTTTAAAGTTCCCCTTGTACTACCCATAGATGTATAATCCCATTATAGCTGAGATATTAGGCTGTTTTCAAAAAGAACTTGGAGGTTATGTACATGAAAATGTGACAATTATAAAAGAAAACAATGTGTAAATCTTTGCAAACTGAACATAAATCAGAGGTTGGGTTCCTTTAATTAAGTTTGCACAAATTTCATATCTGTAGGTTTGTCTGAATATGAGAATATTGCAACACAGCATATTAACTGATTTTTTTTTTTTTTTTTTTTTTTAAATCAGTCTCTGTAATGAAAGAACTACCCAGCTAGATTCATTCTGTAATGCAACCTCAAAATATTTGGTCTTGAGTTGAATATGATAAATAATACCTAGTGTTCAGTTAATAGATATCACTTCATATTCAAAGCAATATCAGTAACATCCATTAATAACACTAAGAGAATCTCCAAATGTGGATGGGTTGGGGTTTGGGTTTGTTTTGTTTTGTTTTGTTTTGTTTTTTAAAATACAGTATTTTCTCAGCTCCTGCATATTTCAGCTTGAATAGCAGTTCCCCTGACCTGATAGGAGCAAATGGCATTTTGCAAGAACAGAAGCACTTCCAGACTCTGGATGCAAGTGATGTAGGGCAAAGGCAACCTCTCAGCTCAGAGCTGATGGGGAGGGAGTTGCTTTGAAGCAGCAATAAGCAAGAGCTCAGCATTTTGCAGCATCTGGATGTTTATCTGTTTCTTAAAATGTGCTAAGCACATCAATGTCCTCATTTGATTAATGAGAACTACATATGGCTGTGTCGATCCAGACAATTTTTTCCTCTTACATATGCAATATGTTGGTAAGTTCTCCGGGTAGACTGCTGTCTTCCTGAGATCTCTCCTAATTCCTGCTCCTTATTCAGGGCAGAAACAGAGTCAGCACGACTAGTTCTCTTCTCAGCCTTTGAGGCTTGTCTGTTTTCTAATGTTACTCAGAAGCTGAAAAGAAGGTGATGTAGATATATATATCTTTCGATGTAAAGAAAAGTAATGTGAGTTTATGTATATTCATATAACAGATGGTTCAAAACTCCAAGCTGATCTGAAACATGCTTTTTGAACTATATTTTTATGACAGGTTTAGTCTAATTCTGCCTTCCTGCCCATGTTTCAGACTTGGAACAATATTCATACCATCAAAATTTATATCAGTGCAAACTAGATAGCACATCAGACTCATGATTGATATTTGAAGATTATTTTTGTTATTTGCATCTGTTAAGTGCACAAAGATCTCAATGTTTTCTAGGTATTCTCATGTGAGAAAAGCAGACTTCAATTTAAGTCAAATATGCATGATTTCTTCTCCCCAAAGCCTGTCATTTTATTTCTTTTTATCATTTTCCTTTCAAATATTTCTCTGTGTGCTTTTTTAAAGGAGGAGGGCTTCATCAGTCATCTAGGTATAACAGGGATATTTTTGTTTCTGATAGCAGGAATATGAGATTTGACAGAGATTCACTTAAGTGGATTCATTCGAATGACTAATTAACGTGACATCAACACAGCCTTGCAAAATGTATGAAACATAATTGTTCCTGTCAACTTATGACAGTCTCATTCACCGCTGCAAGCTGAGGTTATCAAGGTCCTTGTTTTGTTTGCTTTTTAGCACTTTATCTTTCCAGTGGTGCCTGAATAGATGTAAGCAGTTTCCCAGTCAAAGATTTTATTTGCCATAAAATGTAGATCCAACTTACCCAGAGTTCTCTTGCGAGACTGTGTTGTTTTATAAAAATATTTCCACTGGAAAACTGCACTTTTAATCTTTTCAGAAAGAAAAATAAATCCAGGTTTCTCAGTGGATTCTTACTGTTTTCATTTAATTTGTATTTTACAGGCATTTTTTAAAGAGTAAAGAAATGTCTGAAATAGAAATGAAATTCTTGCTCCCAATATTCTCTTTTGGGGGCTTGGTGTTTTTTGTTTTTTTTTTTAATGAAAAAAAAAAAGAAGCATTCCTGTGAGTAATGGAATACTATCCTCTACTGATTTCTTTTGGTTGAATAAGTAAAGCAAAATCAGTTATTTACACAATAACAGAGAAAATGCAATATATGCAAATTATTTACATCAAAACCACATACGAATACAAAGAATGTAATAACGCCATTACAGCTTAACATCTGCCACTCTCCAATTATTGCACAATTACAGTAGCTCTAGATACGGAAGCTGATGTCACTGCTTTTATTTTGCACAGACTATGTTTTAATGTTCATGCAACAAGATGCAGTACAAGAACTTTGAGCAATAATGACCTGAAACAACATCATTCTTTCCTGTAATCACTTTCGATTCTGCAATCCCACCAAGACTAACCCATCCTCTGACTGAGAGAGATGTTTCCAGAGCTCTGAATTAATGTAATGAATTGCATTTTTTCATGCACGAGTGCTGTTAGGAAATAAAACCTCAGTGGAGAGGTTGCAATAAGTGCTCGTTGCTGAGTACTAAATGTGTGTAGACTGCTAACGATATCACCATCTTATCTTCTGCAGGTACCCCAACAATTTGTGTCACTGTCTGGGCAGTGCTGAGACTTCACTTTGATGACACTGGGTAGGTATCGCTGCGTGGGAAATCATTTCACGTGAATTCAGCACGATGGCAAGGATGAAACAGAAATATAGTGACCAGAGGACATAGAATCATAGAATCATAGGATCATTAAGGTTGGAAAAGACCTCTAACATCATCAAGTCCAACCGTTAACCCAACACCACCATGCCCACTAAACCATGGCCCTAAGTGCCTCATCTACACGTCTTTTAAATCCTTCGAGGGATGGTGCCTCCCCCACTTCCCTGGGCAGCCTGTTCCAAGGCCTGACCACTCTTTCAGTGAAGAAGTTTTTCCTAATGTCCAGTCTAAACCTCCCTTGGCACAACTTGAGGCCATTTCCTCTCATCCTATCACTAGTTACTTGGCAGAAGAGACCAACCCCCACCTTTCTACAACCTCCTTTCAGGTAGTTGTAGAGCGCGATGAGGTCTCCCCTCAGCCTCCTGACTAATTTCTCCTTCCATTTCTGACATTGATTTGTGTATGCAAGTAGTTTAGGTCCAGTGTTCAACCTAGAGTGCTTTCCTGTTCAGCTGCTTCAATAGCCATAGTTCAATGTTTATGTCCCTATTGCACTGGTGAATTCATGAAAGAAGATGTAGGCATCTACCCCATAAATCTGCAGCTGACCCAGTGGCCCTCCGTTCCCTGCTCAGTTAAATTAGTGGAGTCCAGGATATGATTTATCTCATCTTAAATGACACCTGTGATTGTCTTCTCTCCAACTGAAGGAAGACGAATGTGATGAGCTCATCTGTAGAAATTATTGCAGATATCTCTGATGCAATGAGTGAAATCTGCACAAGGAGTTGCTGAGCTTTGATTTACAAAGGCAATTAGGAGTTTAGATTCCCCTTGGAGAGTTTTTTCCTACAAGTCTAATGGGGGAGATAAGTAGAGGTGAGACAGAAATCACATCCTGTCTTCTGTGTGAAAAAAAGATGAGGAAATGGAATAATTTCAGAAAGAATTCAAGAGGGTAGATTCCAACCAAATGGTCTCTTCCTGTAGGGCAAAAAGTGTGCAAAGATCCTGTATCCTTTTCTAAAGGACCAGAAGAAAAGGCTGCTCCCAGAGGTGGCCCTGCACGTCTCCATAGTCAGTAGACTGACTGGTCTGATAGAGCAGCAGGCATAGCTGGTAGGAATGGACATGAATGTACGCATTGAAAATACAAACTTAGCAGTGTTTTTTCACGACAGCTATGTTTGAAATTGGTGAAATGTTAGGAAAAATGCTAGGAATATGGGAGACTGAAGTTGGACTAGATGATTGTTTTGGGTCCCTTCTATTCCATTCTAAAGTTTGGAAAATCCAGCAGTGGTCCTTTGAAAACCTTGATCTGAGTGAAAGGTGTCATTATGTACCCAAGTCCCATTTCCGAGAGACTTAGGCTTATGTTCTAATTTCGCCTTATACTAGAGATATCTGGATCCAAAATTTGCACAAGACTCACGCTTCTGTCAGGTTTTCTTCATCCTTCTTCTTTCATGCTCTTTTTGGAAAGCACATAAAACCCTTCCTCCACTGGGGATGTGAGTGCTTTGACCCAATGTTCTATTTTGACATTAAGACAAATTAAATCATTTATTTCCATGCAAAACAAGCCAGAAACCCCTGTTGTGTCATTATTATGATTACAACACTGGTCCTAAATGCATTAATTTCTCTTAGGAGTCCAAACAGTCCTTGCATTTTGTGGGTAGGGGGAATGTCTCGCTTAAAGAAAAAAAACAAAACAAAACAAAACAAAAAAACCCTTTCCTTTCTTTTAGTTAGAGAAGCTATTTAGCATGCAACACATTTAGACAGATTCTAGCTGAGCGTCTCAGTGGTTACTTTCTAAAAATCAGCGAGCATTGTTCTGGGGGTGGGGGAGAAGCCAGCATGAGCCTGAAAACATTGCAGAAATTACTGAACTAGGAAACCACAGTCGCAAAGGCATGGACTAAAATACAGACTCTGAGTCTGAGCCTCTTCCTGCTTGCTCCTTATAAAACTGGCAGAGCTCCCTTGACTTCAGCTCCTGATTCACATCACTGTAAGTGACAGGTTTGTGGAGATAAATGCAACTGTCTCTTTATCCAGACCTGTGCTACTGAATTAAATGGAGTTCTTCCAGATGTACACCAGAGATGTAACAGAGATCAGACTCTGGCCTTTTCAAATGGAAATCACATGCCTCCCCCATCCCACTGGCTCCCTTCCCTTCATCCACCCTGAAAAAGAGTCCTGTGTGCCTGACCTCCACTGTAGCAATGCATTTGAAAGAAATTAGGGAGCCTGTTTATGTAGTACAGCTTGTTGGCTGACATTGCAGACTGTTCTGTTGTGCATTGCTTCTTTTTTTCCTTCTGGTCGTCTTCATCTGCGGAGATGATGTTTCTTCCACCACATTCATCTCATAGATGTCACAGGGACCAAAAAAGTCCTTGAAAAAACCTTTGTGTGAGCTTGATCTGATTCATTGTTGACATCTACAAGGTAGACATTGGCAACTGAGCTTGCTGGGGACACGTCCTGTAAAAGGAGAGAAATAAGTCTAAGAAGAATAGGCATTTATAGGGGATGATATATCACCCCAGAGTACACATTTAAAATATATCAGTGCAGGAAAAAAAAACTAACAACCTCCAAGTCTCTATTTGTCCCAACCAGAGTCTGGGATAATTAGCTGGGCTGTAGATGTCTTCAGTATAGATGACTGGAACTAGAGCAGGTAGATTCCATCCTCTGTATTTTCTCATTTCTATACTGACAAATTGCCATACACCAATGGCTGTTTGTGCAGCCAGATTAATATTAGAATTTCTCCAGATTCTTCCAGCATTGGTCAACTCACTGAAAACTTTCAGGGTAGATTTAATGTGCATCTTAGAGAGGTTGAGCTCTGCAAATAGTGGGTAATTTTCAAAAGAGGGCACCTAATTTATAAATATATACATAGAATTAAAAAGATAAATGGTGATTTTAGGTGCTTTTGTTTTGTGGCACACAATTGTTGATAACTGAAAAGAGCCTGATTTCTAGACTTCTGTAGGTGAGAAGGAGTTCCCTCTGAGCATTTGTCCCCTTTAAAATATTTTAAGTTGGGCATTCAAAGTGAGGTAACTCAGAAATTTTACTTTGCATTTGAAAATCTCAGCCATTAGTCCCATAGATTTTGGTGGATTTTAAGTTTCTAGGTTTTGTAGACAGAAACAAAAATATGTAATTTTGTGCAAATTTGACATCCCAGCTCTAAATTTTCTCTCTTCTCACCAGCTGTACTACACACATGCTTATTATTGGTTATACGGGAATGCATTAAAATATTGTTCAACTGAATATTGAAATATTATAAATATTGTTCAACTGAAAATATAAGTTCAACTGAAATTTCTAAACCAGACATCACCCAGCTGCTTGGGATTTCTCTCATATCCACTTTGATGGTAGAATTTTAGCTCTGATTCCTCACACTTACACATGTATATAATTTTGTTTAAAGTAAAGATTTTCACTTTTCCCCCAGATGCTACCAGGCTACCATTTACATGACACAGAAGTTGCATTAAGCTCTCATAAGATCAGCAGTGTTTTATTCCTGTATGCTCTTTCAAATTGTTTCTTGGCATCTGACAAATGCACCATGACAACCACTGCTGGGACTTTTGGCTGTTGTCCCAGTGGGAGGGAAACCCTCCTTCTCAGAACTGCAGGTACAAAGTAGACATTTTTCTGTGATTTTTCTGTTTTCCAGAGGGAAGCATGAGGGGAAGAAAGCAGAGACAAATAAAAGACATTTTTTAACTGACAATCAAATTCTTAATGACTTAAAGTAGTGTAGCGGGGTTGGTATGGTGGGGGAAATAAGGTTTTTTTCATTATTATTGTTTTTCTAGCTTTAAAAATATATGTTAAAATTAAAACCCCATATGTTTATGGGTCTTGTAATTAGCTTCCTCTACAAAGGAATGTCCAAATGCATCTATATAGAATAAACTTCAGCAGAATCCTTTGGTGAATCTGGAGGAAGATTTTAAATGCTGAGGTAGAAATGTCATTTTATTTATGATCACTCACTCCCAACAGCTTAAAAAAGGAGCTGGCCCCAGCTGTTGTCCATCCTTGCTCCTTGGTAGGACTTGCAACCCAATGACCAGAAAATCATTCCTATATGCGAATACAACCCGCCTCTAGTACATCCTTGTGTACTTGATATGTGTAAGAATCTTCATGTCGGGGTCAGGGACCAACATTCATATCTGCTTTCCCTGGAAAAATAACTGAGACATCAAACTTTGGAATAACAATCTCTTACCCTTCGAGGTATCCCTGTCTTTTTTCCCTTCTACTGAGATGTTAGCTTAAAGGGACAATTTTAGAGTTGTACTGTCTGTAGACACAGAAACATACATAGAGGTATTTTCCAAAATGGCTAAACTGTTTAGTGAGAGGTACCGTTGAAATTGCCACAAAAATATTTTACTTTCAGATAAGTTGGATAAAGGCTGTAAAAGAAAGCTACAACAGGGACAGACCAACGAACTAGTACCTTTGAACCCAAATAAAATAATTTAGCTGCAAGACCAATCTCCCATTCTCTGCCCCTTTGAAAATTGTTGTAAGTTTATTAACTTCCTTGTTACATCTTTATCTTTCCTTCTCTTTCCCCACCCCATTCTTTCATTAACGACTGCAGCTGCTGGGACATGAATGACAACACTGCCTTGTGGTGGGTGATCAAAGGTCCTGTGGTTGGATCAATCATGGTAAGTGGCACTTGGAGGAGGTGTTTCCTCAACACTTCTGAGGGCAAATAATCGATGCAAATAGCTTCAAATGGCTTTACGAATGATGCTGCATCTGCTGTGCTGGACTACCGGACAGCTTGTCTGAATGTCCACCATTTGCCTTCCACAATGTTAAGTAATTCCATTGTTATAAAGAAGGTTTAGTACAAGTTAAATGATGGTGCACTGCCTGCAAGCAAAGACTACGTAGACAAGGAGTTATTCAGTTGCTTAAACATAGATACCAAATGCCATAAGTAAGACCCTAGAGCATATGGAGCATTTGCCTGGGGCTGGCAGATATGACATGGGATGTATGGGAATCCTGTGCCATTTGGGGTGGCAGCTGAAGGCTAAAACAATCCTAGATGCCAGTGTCTGGGAAACTGGACTGTGTCTGTTGAATGGAATTCATTTCGTGGCTACATTTATTTATCTAATATTAGCTTTAGAATAGTATTGCGGACACAGTGCAAGATGTTCAATTGCCAACAAGGTATCTAAGCTCTCTTTAGTTGATGGAGGTTTTGGATTTGACACAAATGATGCTAGATACCTGTGTATGAACATCTAACAGGTCCTAAAGTATCCTGTTCAAGCTCCATCTGCTGCCCCAAAAGGATATGGGAATTTTAAAATGGTGTTGGGCTCCTCCTGTTAGGAAATTAATACAGTTAGTGGCACCTGAAAAGCTGCTTGTGCTTAGACACCACATGTAGGTGTCTAATTCTGGGCATGCTAAGTTGCTCTTCATACTCCAGTGACAGCACTGGCCAGGACTTCATTGACTGTTGTGGGAATTTAGACACCCAGCTCACAGGTAGCTATCTACATGTTGGTGCTTCTCCTTTTAAGCATTTGGACAGCTCTCTAAAGTACAGTAACCTTCAGACATGTTAAAGGTAATTCAGCTAAGAACACTGAAGGGTATTGAGGTGAAGAGGGTCCAATGGATATTGCGATATCAATGTATGTGAATTTCTGTGCTTTATAGAGATATTCTATGAAGGATTACATTCTGGCTTTGGGGAATCAGTCATACCTGGCTTCTATTGAAGGTATTAAAGATTCAAGCAACTAGCAAGGGATGACTGGGCTTCTCCATTCATTCACAGTCTTCAGATCAGATAGAAAGTACTTCTGAAAGAGATGCTCACATCTAGTTCTTGGTCTCCTTACAGGAGTAAAAAGTTGCATAAGAGACCAACTAAAATTTCCCACTGTTTTCTTCTGGTATTAATCTGAAGACAAAGCATCGAAATAAACTGATGGTATTAATGTCCAAATTTTGAAAAAATATATCTGTAATGTCATGATTCTACAAAAGAGAAGATGCCCAGGATGACATGAAACTAGAAGACATGACGAAGAACATTAAACACACACACACACACACACATGCACTCCTCCCCTCCCAAAAACGTTAGAGGTCATCTCATCTTGGGACAGATTCAGCCAAGCAGAGGGAAAATGACACAACTTGGGTTTTCCGGGAAAGGAGAGACACTAAATTGTGACTGATGGATTCTACTAAACTGAGAAATGCCTTAGTTCAGAGAATGGGAGATAAAGATACTTTTACTGATGAGATCTTTCCTATATGGTTTTGATGTGCAGGGATCTTGCTTTTTATTCTTTGCACTGGTTGATAACGAAAAATGTTGAAACATTTTCACTTATCTGGTGTTGGAACTGAAGAAATTCTGCCTTACTTTAGCTACTGCAAGGGGGATATTTTTGCCTGGAAAAGGGGTGATAAAACGCTTGTAAACTTATCCTATTACTTCTGACCCTATAAAACTTCTAGACTGCAGTTTGGAGAAGAATAAGGCAATGGAGCCAGCAAGTCACTGGGAATGTCTCATTTTCATACTTGAAAAAATATATCATTGTCATCATTTTTTCCTTTCTTTTTCCCCTAGATAAACTTTGTGCTTTTTATTGGCATAATTGTGATACTTGTGCAGAAACTCCAGTCACCTGATATCGGGGGCAATGAATCCAGCATTTACTTGTAAGTACAAATAAAGCAGTAATCAATTTAGATTTCTAATATACACATAGGAAAAAAGATAAAGTCAAAAAGATGCCTCAGTTGAAGTAATTTGATTTTCAAAAAGATCAGAGGATCTATTAAATTTATTTGGTTGATTTTGACTTTTTTTTTTTTAATCCAAAATCCACTAAAGTGCATTTTAATGCCAGCTTTCACCTTTCTTTAAAAGGCCTAGAAAAACAAACATAAAAACAAGATTAAAAAAAAAAAACAAACCCAAACTTCTTTACAAGTCAGTTATCTGGAAATTAACATACTGACCAGGCATAAATGTTATGATATTCGTGGGACAGTTTGCTGTGCTTCATACGTTCCAGGGACATGGTCCAAATTTCATTGAAAGCAATGAGATTTGGTGAAAAGGTTTCATTAACTTTGGACTGAATTCTAATTTAGGAAGATCTCCTGAAGTTGCTTATGTTCATGTTTCTGGTAACCTTGAATGCATTCAACTTAAGCCAAAAAATTCCCCCACACAGCTAGAATTGCTTAAAAATGCACAACAAATCCTATAATTTTGCTTTTGAAGTTTTAAAACTTTCTTTGTGGTTTACATTTTTTTAAAGTTGACGTCTTTTTTGTTAGTTTCCACCTCATTAGAAGACAGAGATTGGCCATTTGAGATGGTTGTCATTCCCATTTTGAGTGCATGCAGTCATTCTCCATATAAAAATTATATAATCGTTTGGAATAACTAGGATGTGTGGCAGCACATTTGGTGTTTTCTTGGCTTTTCAGCCTAAACACCACGCACATTTGCTTTGCAATTTTTTGTGAGCTCTAGTGATTTCTAGCACTCATACACATAGGTAAGACTGTTTGATTTAACACTGGATTCCTGGTGAAAAAAGGCAAGTCATGCAAACCTTAAATAAAAATAAAAGATGTCAGGATAGGTAGGAGATCCTTATTTTGTAGTACTTTTTAAAAAAATTATCCAGTGATCGGTTTCACCCTAAGTAGCCACACTCATACGATAATGATGTTATCCAACTAAATGACAATTTTCAGGGAAAAATATGTCCTCCAGCTACCTATTTTTCTTCCTTTTTTTCCTGTTGTCCTGTTCACATTTATATGAAATGATAATATTTTATGCCTCACTTTTTCACCTCTGTAGTCAGACATCCACGTACTGAAAGTACTGCCCTTGAAGTTTGCTCTAAACTGTGTTTCCACAGACAAAAAGAATGCTTTAAATTCATTCTGCAGGTGGATATTTCTCAGAATTAAAACTCAGGAGAAAGTGTAGTAAATAGGTTAACTGTATGCATGGTTTGCCTAGGGCTTGCATGAAGACTTCCCATGTATGTGCTGCTGGGAAGTCATCCCCTGAATCTTAGATTGTAATTAGCACCCAAGATGTGCAGAGCTAGTTCTGATTACGACCTACTGTGTGCATGTTTGGTGGCTGCTGCACATCTCTCACATATGAAGCAAAGCATGCCATAGACTCCAGTGATTTAACTAGACTATAAAACATCCTTGTCATTTTTTGATCAATATGGTGACTGGGTTTTACTGATATTTTTCCTATGTGTATAGTTAGCCACCAAAACCAAGAGAAAACATCATATTTTCTGTTTCATTCGCTGCCATTATTTTTCATATTTTTTTGCAACTTTATAAATGGGTGTGTATAAATTGATATTGCATTTGTGTATGTGTTATGAAGTGGAGTGTTGTTTATCCAAACAGATTCAACAACAGAAAAGACACAGAAATGATAAAAAAAAAAGAAATTAGTAAGTCTATGCAGATATACACCAGGCATACTCAATATTTGTGCATACATATCCTGTAAAAAGAGAGCTGTTGTAACAAAGAAAAAAAATAGATCATAGTGTGGTTATGTCACCATATTGAAATCTCTGTGGCATTTAGGCTGTGGTCCATATTAAGCATTTTCCATGTCCTATTTTGCTGTTTCAAACTATTAAATGTCATCCCATCCGACCAAATTCTCCATCCAGACCTTTATTCCACAACATATTTAAGTACTTTGCTTTTAGTACATGAGACAGATCAGTTGTGGTCAAGGAAGGATGTTCAGCCTGTTTCTGAAGGTAATATCGCATGATATCTGCAGTAGTGATTGAGATTTATTTTGGTATCAATCTTCCACTCTTTGGAATAACCCTTTAGCCAGGACTTCCATCATCAAAAAGAAAATAAAAGACCCCACAAAAATTTGGTTATTGATTTTGGGTAGGATGTATTTTCTTCTTACGTGTATGGTACATGTTTATGTTCAGGCCCTTTTAATGATTATTTTTGTTAGGAAAATCTACTTCCAGTTCTATTTTATAGACACTATGGTTGTGGTTCTGCAAGTCACTTAAACCTGTATTTGGCTTCAAAAGCCTTGGGGATATGCTTAAATCAAAGATTAATTATATATTGTTACCACTGTGCACTCATTAAAGTTCCCACTACTGAAGTTAGCTGCAAGGTATGACAGGAACACAACAGAAGAGTGCACTAGTGCTTAATTAATACAGTGTAGACACTAAAAATTGTAAGACTTGCTTTAAAAAAAACCCGAACAATAATTTGTATAATTTGCAGCACGATAATGAGTGCTTTATCCCTATAAAAAAATCAGACTTTCTCTCTAAATAACCTTTCTGATGATCATTATATGCAATAACCTTTGCCCTGAGGTTGTCAAAAACTTGGAAACGTGTAGCTAATTCCTAACAATTTTCTGCAGTATTCAAATGCTTTAGTGATTGTAAACTTCCATGTTATCAACTTGCATGTTCAGTCATTCATTACCAGTCTCATGCCTAAACCATCTTTCTTCACACGTTTAATTCCCCCTCAAAGCTGCCTGCATGATGCTGATCCCATTTCAGACTGAACGGCTCAAAACATGCCAGATTCCGAGAGAACAATAACTCCACCCTTCTTTTACTGATGTTTTAGATAGAAACTCCTCCTTACGGCTGAAATGATTGGGGGCTAGATTCATCAAAAATATCTAAGCAGCTGAGGTAGGAATTAAAAAGGAAATAGAAGCCACCCTTTTTAATGTTCATTTTAATTTTGTGATTTTGGGTTTTTTTCGTCTGAGAACCTTAAGTAGCTTTCATACTTCCTCCCAGTAGTCATCATAATCATTAGTTACTTTTTAGTGGTAGGAGTGAACTGCCAAAGGCATAAAAAAGACATAACTTTGTTTCTTGAACCATGTTCCAGGGTCAGTTAATCTTGTATCAGTCCTGAATACTTCCACCAAATTAAGCATCAAACCAAAGCAAGTCCAGTAATACAAATGCAATAGATTTTTATCTGAGTGAGAAGTTCTGAGATCCTCAGGTGCTGGGGAAGCACAAAGTGATATCGATTGTATTCCTAGTGTAATTAAAACAACTGTGGAGTTCAGACAGGTTTCTTGCCCCACCTGGTGAATGAATTGCATAAACAATTGTAATGTGCCATGTCATGGACATGACACACTTAATCCTACAGTACAAATGACAATGTCTTGTATTTGTACCTGTATATTCAATCCAGTTAGATTTTAACTTAACATGCTTCGAAACAGAAAGCACTGCCTGATTTTTAGCAATCTCCAATTGCACAGTTTGTAAATATTTTGAAGAAGTAGTAAATTATTTAGGGACACTGTTACACCATATGCTGAAAGCCAAGTAGCACTACATCAGAAGTCCATGAATCCAATGTGCACTCACAGTTCTTGGGACTGGAAACACATATTCGCAACCCTACTATGGCTGGCTTAGCACACATCAGGCAGACATTATTTGCATGGACTTTCATACATCAGTCCCTTGTCTGGAATTTTAGGAAACAAATAATAAATTGATCTGGCAAGGCTTCACTGTTTCTCCTGTGAGAAATCCAGCCAATAGTGTGTAACATGGTATGTCAGAATCTGCTTTCAGGTATCCTGGTTTCAGTCAAGTTGTTGTAGAGAGAGTGCATTCACCCCCCAAAAAAGCCATATTCCTATAGAAATGCACACAAAGCTTAAATCCACGCTATTATTTTCATGAGCATTGTTGCATTGCTGAAAGAGTCATTATAGACGGAAGATCATCTAACAGTATCACTACCATAAACCACTACAGTATTTAAGCAGGTATGCATGATGTAGATGCATGCTGGAATAACCCTTAAGATTAAAAAGGCCCACACATTTCCATCAAGTCTTTGCTTATTCATTCATTTTCGAGGATCAAACACATTTAACTGAAAAAGCCTCTTTTTTTTTTTTTTTTTTATTTCCAATTTATCATGAATAGTATAATTTGGGAGGGGGAAGCTTGTTTCTGCTTTTGCTTTAACAGATTCTTCATAAATTTTGTATCACATGTTGAAAACTCAATGAAAAGAAAATAAACCCCACATATATCTAGCTAATTCAGGTCTACGTCATTCCTCCAATCAGCATCTTGCTGGAAAGAAAGGAGAAACATGGCATATATCATAGGTAGGTATGATTTTACATATGGTGCAACCTAGAGGGTTAGGGCCGGAGAAGCAATGTTGTAACACAAACGTTTTGGTAAACAACACTCCTCTACAGTTCACCTGCAAAGTCACTGGACACTCAATGATTCATTCTGCTACCGCTTTGTCTTGCTGCAAGTGCTTAGACTGCCAGCATTAATAATTATTGACAGGGTCTTCATGCCAAAAGTCTTATTTTTGACAAGAAAATGGCAGATGTTTGATGAATGGTATATTCTTTAGCATGGCACTTTAATTTCTTAACCCCAGGTACTATCAGTTGAGTGCTGGAATGCCCACTAACCCAGCAATGAAAGGAACTCGTGTCCTCGGGCTAATCCTTTTCTATCACAAGAAATACAATGGAAAACATAGACGATGATCATTTGGTGCTAGTGCATGATCAGCGAGGACCTAGTTCTCATTTCTAAGAAATGCTAGGAGAGTAGATGTTTGCTACTTTGATTGACACTAATTCTTGATGGGTTTATTTAATGCTCTAGAGAAAATGTTCTCATTCACAACTACTATACTTTTCATTTACATTTCCCAAGGCAAATTATTATTTTGGGTGTTGGTTTGAGGTTTTTTTGGTTTCTGTTTTGGTGGTTTTGGTTTTTTTTTTTGCGGGGGGGTGTTAATTTGTGCCGAATCTTTTCAGATAGAGATTGGAAAAAAATTGAGTGTACTCCTTAGGAATGTAAGTTCATGTAGGCTATGTACCATAATTAGCAAGAATATAATTACACAGGGATTTATTTATTTTCAGATAAAGTAATTGAAAACCCTATTCTGCTTTGGTTATCTATCTGTAGATTTGCTGTGGTCTCAACTACTGTAAAATCAAACAGCACAGAATATTTAGTGTGTTTATAATGTTCCTATGAGCTGTTATTCCTGTTGAACAGCTGAGGGTATGATGCACAAAGAGGGCTACTCAAAATCCCCGCCGGTGCCTTGTGGCAGGTAGAGAAACATGAACATATATCTTCGGTTGTCAAATCTAGCTTCCTAACCTAAATGCTGTCCTTTCATCCCGTATGCATCTTTTACATTTTACAGTTATGATGGGATCAGACCTAAAACTATGCCCACCTTGAAAGTGGTTTTCTTATTTCATGGGCCACTTGCCAAAGGGATATTCCAGAAGAGCAAAACAGTATTTTTAAACGAAATTCCATCGATTTCCAATGATATACAAGTGCTTTACTGGAACTTTGACAGGCTCTGATTTTGAAATAATCAATGATTGATCACAAAGCTTGTTTCTTGTGGTTACAAGATCATCTGTGATGAATGCAATGTTTAAAAGTGCTCTGCTTCTGTTATTTTGAAATCCTTAGAAGGTGGTTAGAGTGGAAGTCCATTGTGCCTTGGCCTGCACAGGTGATGTCTGTATGATGGAGGCTGACTCCTGTTATTTTCTGTTTTGAAGTAGTAATGAAAAATAGGATGCCTCTGTCTTTAAACACTATTTGTGCACATTGCTGTAAGGTATTTTTATGGGCAATTTTATGGTTTCGATGGATATACAAACAGAGGAACGGATACAACACTGATTTATATGGTTGATGAACTAGTTGACTTTTTTGAAATCTGCCTAAGTTTCATGCTTAACAATTCTCAAATGGTGACTTAAAATTTCCACTTGACTCCATGCTCTGTGGCAGCCTTGGAGAATGAGATTGTGTCCTAAGTGAGCAAAGCACAGACTTTTTTCCCCATCTGTTACAAGAGCAAGCCAGGAACTGGGAAATAGCATGTTTGCATTAAAAGAGAAGCCACTGATAGATGGTCCTTGTCTAGAAAGATCAAGGAGCTGTGCAGGTTAGTGAGGGAGAGAACAATGCCATGTTATATTCAACAGTGTGGTTCTCTTTATAAAAATGTTCCTTCCGTTTTTTTATGAAGAAACAGTGATGCAAAGCTTGATGCACTCTGAACAGTTCTATCAAGGGTTGGATTAACCCTAACAGCCCTGTTTCTGAGGAGGTTTAGGCACAAAAAAAGGCTAAATAGTGTCTTACGAATTCCCATTGAAATGGGTAGTAGCATATATCTGAATATTTCAGACCTAAATGTCTTTCAAAGCCAGTACCTAAAACATCATGGCTTGATTGCCATAACTGGTATGGAACAGCACTCAAAACATCTGAAGGCTCAAGCCAGCATGATTTATATATAAGTATTTGCTTGTGTACCTGTGTAAATATAGGTCTTTGCCTACACAAGTACCGTCTGAAATGCTATATATATCTAAAATTGTTCCAGCATTGTTTTTTAAAAGACCACAAATACTTTAGCAATGTGCACAATATAAAGCTTCTTACTTTAATGTGAAACTACACTTAACTAAAGTCTTTGGAATATTATAAATTTTACCACACATTCAAGTTTACTGATTAGCAAAAAATAAGGTAGCCTTCCTAAAGAAAACAGGGTACAGACCTCAAATGTGTTTTTAAAGTCACTGCAGTTCATCAAAGTGAATAACCTAATTTTGATCTGTATTGATAAACTTCCGTTGTCATGGAGATCAGCAGGATAGAGAACGTCCAGTGCCTAAGTCCATGCATCTTTACGAATTACCCACGGATTTGGGTTCAGTGTTGTATCCTTTATCAGGGTAGCTTACTTACTGGGAAATACAATGGTTTTGGAGATTCAGATAATTTTTCAGAAACCTCAAACTGAGAGCTAACTTGGGAGCATCCAAATTAGACCATTCTGGCTGTTTTCCCTTTCCCTCCCGCATTGCTCATAGCTAAGTTTGTTCTTTTGAATGCATTGTTAGGCTGAAAGGGATAGATCTGGAATTTTATTTGTCCCCAAATCAGTTTGCACCTTTGTTTCTTTGAATTGGTTACTTAGTGTAAAGATAAATGTGGAGTTGAAGCAACTGGTCATGCAGCAGTTGTTGCGAGACTGCAGACAATGGGGAATAATTCTGACATCTCTGATCTTGAACGTGCTTTCAACTTACATCAAAGCTTGATGCGCATCAGCATCCATGATCTTCCATTTACTTTTTGCTACCATTCACATTTTTGCCTCTACCATATGAGAACAAAAGGAGTTTAATTTCCCCTCAGTGTCTCTGCTTCTCCTTACCATTGATCTCTTGTGTCTCACTTCAGCAACTAACATGCTTCACATCCAGTGGTTTTAGTTTTATGTATGAAGAATTATTAGGATGTATTCCAAGCACGTATATAGTCCTTAGAGCCTGAGGAAGGGGCAAGAAAGATGGTGCTGTCACAGTGCAGAAGGTTTTTTGATCTGGAAGGGTGAACTTCTCATGAGGCTCTTGTAACTAATACTGTGCATAAAAGGAATTGTGTGGTGCAAACTGGGTAATTGGTTAATTGCCCAGGAACAAATTCTTCCTGCCTTGGAGAGTACAAGTACACACTCAAAGGCCACCAGATTACCGTGGCTTAATATTGAATTAAGCCTCAGTGAAGGTGGTTTAAACAAATGTATACTACCTCAAGACTGGACCAATCCAAAGCTGCTCATATGGTTCACATAGTCTTAGTACCTCATTTGCTGTGCACCTGTATCATTACTGAGACATTTCCAAACTGTAATTCCTCTTACACATTTCCAATGAAACACTGGAGTTGTTCAGCTGATTAAAAGTCTGCAAGCCCAGGCTTTTTCAACAAAGGCAGCATTCTTTTTTTTTCCTTAAGGAAGGTTATAGAGATGGGTTGAAACTTGGATCGTTGTCTGCAGGGATATTGTATAAGACGTAAGGCAGGTGAGGCAAAACAATGTAACTGAAGCTTCAGAGCTGCAAATCTCAGTGTAGCTATACTGATGCTGAGCTCTGCCAGCTGACAGGACTAAGACCTGTCTATAATGCTTGAAAATCCACTTCTTGTGGCAGACTGTGACAATAAATACTCTGTGGGTTTTGTGCATTTTTTTGTTTTAAGGACAACAAGCTAATCACATCTTGGATATTTTATGTCTGTATTTGGACATACATATTCTTCATTTCAAACAGTAAACCTATATTCAAAACCATTTAAGAATCTCATTTGGTGTGGTACATTTTTCTCACTAAACATGCTATCGTCTTCTACACTACAGTTATGTTACTGCACTTCCATCAGAATTATTCCATAATGCATGACATTAGTCTACGCTCTGGAGTCAGTGAGAATAATCTAACTTGTTAAAATAGGATCTCCAGAGTTAATACAGAGGAAGGATCAGGACACGTGACCTTGAAGCTACAGTTCATTTAAAGACTGTTTTGACGGAAGCATTCTGCTCTCTATTACCAGCTTCCTTCTCTAGAGCGCAGCTAAATATTAAGCCTTGTCTCTTCATTATTTGATCTCTGATGGCTTCCTCCATCCTTGTATGTCCACCCTATAGAAGTTAGCAAAGCCAAGAATGAACAGTGTAGAGATGATTTTTGGCTCTCTTTGTCCATTCTGTTTCATCTTCAAACCTCAGTTCTGCACAAAGGTCAGAAAGTTCCAGTTCAAACTCGTGTTTGTTAAACATTCATTTTCAACCTCAGTTATAGTCTGCAAGCAGTAACCCAGCTTCAGCCTCTGGAGAGGTGATAGCGGTTTCCTCACAGACATACTGTTTCTGTGTCAAATTATTGTTGTAATTACCATGCTATCTTTCAGTTACAACAGATTAAATCTAACTTTGGTGGAATTAAAAGTACACACATGTAAAGCATATAGAGGACATTGAAAGTTCTATCTAATGTCGGAGCTTTGAAATCCGTGGAAGACCCTCATGAGGTTTCCTACACACGTCCTAGTTTTTAGCTTGAAATTCATTGACTTTACAAGTACATAGAAACAAAAAATGCAAATCTTCTTTATGTTCCTTCAAATCACTGAAAAAAAAAAAAGCAATCCACTGAGCTGTGGAAGACACATCTATTCAAAACAGCGAAGAGAAACAAAGCTGACCTCTCACATGTTGAACCAATGCAAGAGCCCTAAATACTAGAGACCAAAAAGTCAGATGAAAGAAAACTACTACCATCCATTAAAGTCAACTGATTTTAATGTGTTTTGGACAAGGACTGTAAAGGAGACCTCACGCCCTCTCTTTTTTTTCCAACTTGTTTTCAGATTATTCCAGAATATGTCAGAATATGGTCCTGGAATACCTCAGATCCTTTAGAAATGTCATGGGAAAGTGTTTTTGGTTTGGTGGTGTTAGCAGTAAAAAGTAGAGCTATAGGTAACAAGACTAAGACTTTGGACTTGTTTTCAATTGAAGAGTAGAGAAATAGAGTTGCCTTTTTTTATGAAGAGTACAACAATGGTTGTACTTCTAGCAAGACAGCATGGGATCCACCTGTTTTAATAAGATAATCATGCTGGGCTCCTTCCACAGTCAGTAGAGATCTACCTAGTCCAGAGAATAAAATCCTTAGTATAACTTATTTCATTCTAAACAAGATGCTTAAAATAGGTCAGATAAATCTCAATTTGTGGCCTGTTTCTCACCACTGACTGCAAAGCTAGCATGGGTCGACAAGGTAAAAGGCATACACCCATATTGTAAACTTCAAAAATTAGATGACATATAACTAAATAACGACTTTGCTGAGAAGCACCCATGCTTATTCTGTGTCTGGGTGAGAGGGGTGAATGAGTCTACTTGCACACAGTGGATCAGGACCCACAGTCCATGCAGCAGGATGGAATTGTATAGTCTGTTTTCTGCTCACAGGATGAGTTCAGTTTTCCAAACTCTTTATATCTGAGCTGTAAGTCTAGGGTTTTTGTAAATGTAGCTGGTGTTTTGGCCAGGAAACAAGTCTAGCTTCAGGAAATTCTTAGCTATCGAGTAGCAAGGAAAAGAAATCCCCCAATCGATAACAATATCACCTGTAGGTAAGTAGGCATCTAGCATAAATAATAGACGGTATGGCTCAATTTTTCAATTTTTTTTCTCTCTCTCCCATACAATCTTTCTATTTTCACTTTGGTTAACTTTTTATTGTATTTTCAGTACTTTATTTCATTGATTTGTTTCTACATTCCTTTTCCTACTACTCCATAGTTGCCAATCCTATTTGTAGTGAGGTTACATAGAATTACTTGAGCAGGGTGCACAAAGATTCTTAATGAGGCACAGTTTTAATTTGCATGAATCAAATTCTACCTTTATTGTGTTTCCCAAAGGATTCCCCTTCAGCATATTTAGAGACAACCCACAAACTCTGTCATTCCCTGTGTGCTATTAGTGACCTAAACCCAGATCTTTTTCATTATGGATCTATGTGGCCTTGGTAACAGAGCATAACGTCATTCCCCTGAATCAGTATGCTCATTTTACTTCTCTTAAGCACCTCTGACAAACCTACAAAGTCTTTAGAGTGGAATTGCAACTACGTTTGCCTCAAATTTGTGTACTCTCTCATTTGCATTAACTTGCCAGATGTCAAGGTGTTCAGTCTGACAAGATAGTCTTCAGCCACATCACACATCACTCTTTTAATCCTGGGAATGTTTAACTTTTTCTTTCCCCTTCCACCCTAGCACCCTCCCTCTTCCTCCCAGATGCAGCTGCAGTCCATGCACAGGACACATGCGGTGAGACTCAGCTTGTTTGCCTTTAGCTGTCTAAAGTCTCGTATTTAATCTAAGCAGTCTAGTCTTCGTCTATGGTCAAACTGAGAGACCAGGGCACCTCCGTAAGGCAATGCATCCCGTATGTCTTAGACGCCTGTTACACAGGTCAGCTCAGCCTCTGGAAGTGCCTGTTTCTTTCCGTGATTGACTGAGTTAAAGGTGATAATTCAGTTTAAATTTGTCTTAAATATATATATAGTTAGATGTGACCAATTCCATTCTGTGTGTGCCTACAGAGATCTGAGGATCCTGTCCTAATTAATGTAATGTTTTGATATCCATAATCTCATTTATATTAATTTTCTCTTATTTAGCTATTTTTTCCTCCTTCCCATTTCTTTCTGGTTCCTGCCTCCTCTGCCTCTTGTCTCTTTCTCCCTTTCCTTCCACCAATGCCTCTATTTGGATAATAAATAAATAAATAAATAAAGTAAGTGAGTTAAAAAAAAAAAAAAAAGAGAGGAAAAAAGGGAAGAAAACGATCAATTCTGTACTCTAAAGATTTTGGGTCACTTTACAATATCTAACATCAGAGAGATGATTCTACCTAAATTAGATAGGATGGCAGAAAAAAATGCTAACAGCGCTAAAATATTAATGTTTTCCTAAGAAGTGCTAGCAAAGTTTTCCATCGCAAGCCCATGTGTAAAAGTTCCCTCATTGAGTGGGGAGCAGTAGTTAATTCTTAGATACTATTTTCAAAAACAAGTCTGTCCTTTTTGATAATTCTAGCAAATATCAAGTGCTGTCATGTTAGTTCTACTCACTAGAAAAACCTACAATGAAAATCAATCCCTGCCAAATAAAACAGGGCATAAGCAGTAAAGGAAACATGGGTGGGGATTTTTTTTTTCTAGATGACTATGGCAAGATTAAGCATGTCACTGAAGAACACAATCCCTTACAACACCCCATGATTAAGAGTTTTCAAAGTGATTAGTGATTATTGATTTTTAGATCTTTCATTTTCAGGTTATGTACCTTTTTTGGACTCAATGATCTTAAGGGTCTTTTCCAACCTAAATGATTCTATGAAAATGCCTTCATAAGCACTGCTTTTCAACACATGATGAACAGCCCTCATGTGGTAAAAATTGGTCTGATAAAATGTGTTTCAGATCAGCTGATCAAAAAATGAGTGAGACACTCAGAATCCATAGTCACTTCTGAAAGTCTCAGCCATAGTAAAAAGGAACTATCTCTAAAAATTCTCTCCTTGTTTTTGATCAGTCTTAGCTGACAATTAATGCACAACTCAGCCCTGTGAAGAACAGAGATGGTGCAAGATTTTATCACAAAAGTGATACTGTAAAAGGAACAGTCATTTTCATATTTACTTCCTTAGCATCATCCAAGAAATGAGATTCATTTTGCAAGTTGAAACATGATTCGTATTTCTATTTGCTGGATGTGTGCATGCCACAATACTGTATTCTTTCCAGCTCTTACGCTATAATCTTTAATAACGCAGCTGTCAGATTTTGATTACCTAAAAGGAAAAAACAAACAAACAAATAAAACTCTAGTAAATGGGATTAGCTTAAAGGAGTTAACAGTACTCCTATTTTCGATTTATTCTATTTTACTGTTCAGCTTATAAACTGCATCTTCCATCTATGACTAGGTGAACACAAATCTTAGACTGTGCATATTAGCAGAGCAACAGAAACAGAGTTTGATTGGTTTGAATAAAGTTAGATGTTTGCCTTGTGGGCAATTGTTGTAAAAAAAATCTTCATAGTATCCTTTCTAGTCAACAGAGATTTAGTCAGGGTAGTAAGTGGTGTTTGGTGTGCTGTTCATCCCATCCTAAAGTGGACTTCTAAAATAGGTCGGATATACCTTGACCAATAAGTGTGTTTTTCTCTCTTGGCTGCTTATTCTCTCTGTTGATTCTCAAGGGACCAAGGATGTCCAGTTTACTTAGATTTCTGTACTGTAAATATCCAACCTTCCCTGAGGTGAATCCCACCAAAACAACGATGTGTTGAAAACAAAACAAAACAAAAAATGTCCCCTCGAAAATTGACCAGAAATTACTATTTTCAATTCTCATGTTTTTCAACGTACCATAAAAGATACAAAATCCCTATCCCTCAGATCCCTCAAAATGCCTTCCCCTCTTGTTTCAGATTACCCTTCTTGACAGCTGATTTGAATTAGCCTCTCTCTAGCTAGTTGTAAATGTAAACATCCCATTTTCCATAGCAGCTCTTTCTAGAATACGACACGTAGAGGTCATGGTCCTGGTTTATAGCATATGTGCCTGCTGCTTTTATAACTACACCTGTCTCAGTGTGTGTGACAAAAAATAAGTGGTACCTCTGAATTACCAGTCAGACATGCAGTTTCCATACTGAACTGCCCTCCCCATGCATCAAGGAAGCTGGGTGGAAGAAGTGCTTTGGTGTCCTTACTAGTACTCTTCACTAAAAAGAAGGGATCCACACTACCTTGGGTACTCACACACGAAAATGAGGAACATCTGATCCAACTTCATCTTAGATTAGTCTCCATCCTACACGTTTATGTTACTATTTAATTGTTCTCCACAAGCGTGCAGTCAACTTCCATTTAATATATTGTTCTGTTACCCTCTGTACAATACCAGGCTGCAAAGGTCATGTGTATTTTGGATGCGTAATGCTGCCCGCCTGCCTCCAGGTTGTTCAATCTTTGGTTTGTCTGTGAATCAACGCATCAAAATTGCCAGCGACAGCCAACGCGTTTTAATTTTTTTGTTTGTTTTTGCTTCAGTTCAAGCAGCTGGTTTGTGCTGTAATTTCATTCTGTCATGTCCGCTTTCCATCTTTGTGACGTGTCTCATGAAATGTGTTGAAAGTGACCTACCTTGGCCTGTTCACAATATGCTGAAAAAAATGCTAATCTTGTCATATTTAGCAGCTGCGTTCAGAAATGCTACTGTAAGCCTAAGAGGGCTAACCAGCACTCTTGCAAGATGTCAGAACTATCAACCATTACCCTGTAAGTGTACGCAATCCTGTGACATTACTGTGTTTGTATGACGCATGTTGCAAGTAAATGAATGGATATTAGCAGAGGGGTAGTAACCAGACAGCAAGCATTCATTTAGTTCTTGTTGCATGTAGAATTTTTTGTTGTTGTTCTGTGCTTTTGCTGATGCCCCACGATCAAGGATTTTAAGGTTATGTTTTAAAAAATTTTGTAATTATCACTGATGCTCTCTATGGTTTTGGCTAGTGTCTGTATAGAAACTATTAATAGTTACTGTTTATTATACAGCAAAGAGGGGCACCCTGGTCATACTGAGAGTAAATGTTTCACCTGAAAGTTTCTTAGAACGACAGGGGCGGGGCAGGGCAGGATTGAGTGAATCAGACTCTCAGCTGGTGTAAAACAACTTATGTCCATTGAACTGAATGAAGTTGTGTTAGTATACACCCAGGGATGAGGAAAGACTAAGCTTAACCTAATATCAAAATATTATGTGCCTAGTCATAAACCTTTGTCAAAGATTTGCCTATGGAGAGTGAGGCATCTAGAAAAGTGAATAAATGTCATTTAGTCTAGAGATATGTGAATTAATCACTTTCTCACTGTGCACCTCACTCTCTGTTACTCGTACAAGAAGCTCATGGGGTTCATTTAGATGAGGCGTACCTTTCAGAAAACTATTACACAATATGTTTCCTGATGAACTTTCCCCTTAATTTCACAGCAGTCTTATGAGTGCAAATCCTGCCACACAGATCCATCAGTCTAGCATTTTGCTGTAGAATATTTAGTACTTGTCTTTGACACCATTAAGGAAAAAAAGTTGTTTTGTAACTTACAACTGCATATATTGTTATGTTTGTTAGCTAGAAAAAGACATTTAAAATATAAAAATAAATTTTCTCTGTGATTTTACATCTCCTCAAGGTATTTAAGAAATAGACCAAAGAAAATGCTGAAAAGATTCAGTCAACAGACTGACATTGTGCAAAAGCAGATAGAAGAAATGGAGAATAGAAGAACAGTCAGCAGGTCCATATCCTACATTGAGAGAAACTTGAAGTCTAAGAAGAGTTAGGTAAAACTAGGACTTAAATTTAGGAGGAGATAGTTTGAAATATGAAGTTCACTACTTAATATATAACCTGATGCAGCATAGACTTCATGTTGGGCCTTTGCAGAGAAACAAATTTCCCATTAGGTAAGTGCAGTGTTTCAGAAAGATGGCAGACTGGCAACCATCTAAGGTGAAATCCTCTACCTAGTCAATGGCAAGAAGAGTTCAGCCTAAACAGGAGCCTAGAAAAACTCTGTACACTTCCAAAAACATAATTAAACCTTTTTTTTTGTGCTAAAATACGAAAGTCTCAGTAAGCTTCCACTGCTTTTCGAGTCCTTTAGTCTGAAGATGTGATTTATGCATGGGGAAATTAAAAAGCTGTAATCAATTACTGTGTTTAGGTGTTACCTCAGGTCTTTGAAAGTGATCCTACAGATCTAATTAAGCTTTTGGAAAAGACATGTATCTGTCAGAGAGATTACTGAGGTTCCTGAAAGTCAGATGTTAACTCTGTTTAGCATCCTTTTGATAAAACAGATACTTTGGTTTATTAAACATGAGCTATATTAAGCATTTCATCACTAATGACATCCTGTATCTTCACGATTTGCTCTTTAAACTTCTATTTAAATATTGCCATGATTATTTTTTGTACATATTCATCACTGAGTTATGGCCAAAAAGATGAGATTCCTTTAATCTAAACTTTACAAGCCTACAGAGCCGCAATTTATATGACAAACTCAGTCCAGATCCCCTTGGTAGTCAATGGAGAGACTTAGGATGTGATAAGGCCTTCCTTAGGGACAGGTGATTCGTCCTTGTGCATAAGTGCCTGTTACTCTTCATTGACAATAAAGGCAATGTAGGTGTGGAATTAATTTAATTAAAAATAGGTGTCATCATTGCAGATACCTCATAACTTTAAGCTAGCCAATATGTACATCAATAGATGTAATCAGTACATACTCATGGGGTTTACAACAAGAGTCACATCTTCTTAAAGAGGCATCTGTAACAGGCAAGAACTATGCCTTGAAAGTGCATTTTTCTCTGCATTGGCTTTAGAGACATTACGCTAATAATTTCGATATAGATATCTACAGTATGTATGTCCAAACCTTGGTGAGATGAATGTTGTTCTACATTACTACCACAGACCTTGATGTCTTCTCTGCAAAAGTTTATATTTAATCAATTTAATTTCACTTAAGACTCAACATTTAAACTGAACAATTCTCTTACTTTGAAGAGGCAGGCCTAAATAGCAAAACAACAACTACATAGTCTTTCTTCAAAGGCTATGGTTTGAAGATCTTTTGCTTCTTTTGACAGTCTGTGATGTTTTGTCTCAAAAAAGTTGTGTGGTGAGAACCTCTAAGATCAAGGCAATAAACTCTTTGCCAGAGTAAAAGTTATTCTGTATTTTACCCTTACCTTAATAGCACACAGTGTCATCTTCAAATCTTATGTAAGTTACAACGGCTTTTTTGAGCTACATGACTTTGCAATTGGTCCAACAGAAGCAGCTACAGTCCCAGCAGAAATAGCACAAGACACATCTTCAGTGCAGTGGAGATACCTGGAACTGATGGGAGAGTATGCTCTAAGCTACAGTTTTCACCTCTCTCTCAGAGAACAGAAAAAAGAATGACAACCACAAATTTCCTTACATGATTTCTTCTAGAGCTTCAGGTCCCCCGATGTAGAGGACCCATGTTTTCTGATGGCCTCCTTCATTTATTCCAAATGGCATCATCACATATCCAGCTCAGCAGTGCTTACAGTTGTATCTGCAGGTTCTGAATCCGGAGATATATCTTTGTTACATCCCATTCACAGAAGCTGGAAGAACCTATTTAGACCATTTAGAACTCATTGGTCCTCGCTCTCTATTGCACAGCTGCTCAAAATATTTTTTTTTTCATCTGATGTACAGTTACTGTGTTTGTTTGGATCACAGCATTAATTTGTCTTCTAGAAACCCGTTTTAAAATGCAGAATATGAACACACTGGAACATTCAGTAGAAATCACTGAAAATTCTACTCAGCAATGCAATGTGATGTGCATTTTCATTTCCAATTCATGCCCCGTTATGTCCTATGTAATATTCATAGGCACTTCAGCAATCTCCTTAATAAGTGTGGATGTGCAATGGAAAAATAAAGACATGCTTCATTCAGATACTGGTCAAAGTTAGACAACGTTTCTACTTTCTATTCCTTTTACTATAAAGATGTCTTTCCGTTATTCAATAGAGGAGTGAGGAAAAACAGAGGACACCATTACTTGTGTCTTTTTGTACTAACGCTTTATGGAAAGGCCAATAGCCATGCTATTGGGGAAAATCTCATGTTTAAACTGTTTTTAAGGAAAATAACAGCTGAAAAATAGAATGTCAGCCTCAACAAAAATTGAAATACAACTCGCTTTCTTATACAGTAACCTTAAGACATTCCTCTAACTGTGGGAAAGTAAACAAGGCTTTTGCTAAACCTTTTGGAGAACATATCTCTTCTAAACAGCCAGTTTAAGCCCAACTGAGTCATTATTGTCCTCAAGCCTTTCGGATCTGTCCCCTGAGTTTGTGGGAAGATAAGAGGATGAATATCTTTGGCTGTTACACTCCTGAGAATCTCGCTGTATTCTTTAACATCTTCATTTCACCATTGCACGTAAACTTAGATGTATCGCAGGTACTGCTTTAAGTCTTCTTTCTTCCTAATCCTCTTGAAAAAACACAATTCATCATCATCCACACAGTCATTAATAATATCTCAAGTTTTTCTTATAATTAAATTCTTCTTTTCCTCTTTGTAGATCTTAATCATCTATAAACTTCACAATGTGTTACTTCTTACATTTCATGTATTTTCTTCCTGACTTTTATGACAATATTGAAGACGGTATCTCAAATAAGTTGATGATGACATTGTATTTCAAGATCCTACAAACTAATTGTATGATTAATCAGATATAATTGATGCCAGAAAACTGACAATAGAAAAGTCTTCCTCCGCATCCTTCCCAAAATTAATCTCTTATGACTGCAGTGAGATACAACATACTAATAGACAATTCTAGTCTGACTTTTAAATCAAAATAACATTTATCCTTTTGTTGTTGTTGTCATTAATTCTGAATATAAAGGGTAACAGATTTTGAGAGATGATACTTCTTTGTCCAGTTTACTACCTTCATTTTATTTTTATTTTTTTTATTCCATGTCTAGTTTAAGACATATATGTTCTTTACATCTTTTTTTGTTTATGGAGATAATATTATTCTACAATCTTTTCCACAATGTTTCTGTTCCTTTTCATTAATCTGATTACATGTCCATAGAGAAAAAGGACTAGAAGGGACCTTGAAAGGTCTTTCAGTCTACTACACTATGTCACTCCTGTATCGCTTACTTTTTCGAGAGATCACCAAAATTGGAGACTCTGTGTTTTCTTCATCAACCTGTTCCAAGGTTGTTCGTCTCCTGTTAAAAAACTTCTGGTCAATGTCTAACTTGATAATTCACAAGAACTGTGTCCTCTGGTTTGTGGAGTCTTTCACCAAGACTTGAGATTTGGTGTGCATCAGACTAATGAATCATAGGTGTTTAGCACAATCTCAAGACAAGTGTTGTGATGTGTTTATCAGCCTTAGTGCACAAAGTACGACTGAGGGACACCAGCAATGAACAGATATCCCATTTCCAGTTTGGTATTGGATATAACAACATATGATCACAGAGTTCTTGGAGATGTATTAATTAAGTCGTCACTTTCAGTAAGACAAACACATCATTTTTGGGATATTGTTGAGCACGTATTTGCAAATTCAAATGTGTCTGCAATATGCCATATAGATATAAGCAAAGTGAACATTTGAAATTGAAAAAGTATGCAGCTCTTCCAAAAATCTTTATGGCTTTTTAGATCTTTTGTCTTCCCATCTACCTCCTTAACTTACTTGAAGGAAATCAGTCTTATTTTTTCCCCTTTGAAAATGATGTTACTATAGGCCACTTTGTTTATAATAAAGCACTTGCCTTATTTTCAGATCAACATTGGCTTTCTCTCGGGTCTTTTTTGCTGCTCAGTCAGCAAATGACACTGACCAAAACTGATGCATAAGTCTTGGCTGGACCCCTGCTTTTGGGGAATTTCATCCATACTCAGTTAAGTGCTTACAGAGACACACATTGGTTTCCAGCCCTTTTGTTTATACCTACCGAGTTTGATTCCTCTCTAAATCCTCTTCATTGTGATGCAGTGGAAATTAGTTGCACCGTGGAATTACACTTAGGTTTCCAACAGTATAAATGAGACCAAAATCAAGACCTTGAGGAATAGTCATGAGTATAAGAACACACAGGGCTTTTTTACCTTTATTTGTATTGCTGTTTTGGAATTTTTTGCTATGCAGAAAGAAATTCACACACAAACACACAAAATGTGATTTCAAACACTCCACCGGGATTAAGCAATTGGGTGAGAGGTTTATTATTGTGTTATGGTAGCAGTCTGAATCCCTTAGCAAGATTACCCTCCGCATGTTTGGCATGGTAGAAAAAATCTCTGCTTATAATAATGCAAATTAAAATAACAGTACAGAGTATTAAGCATTACTAATGTGCTGTTATTGTAGCAGTGTGAAGAAGTGGGAGCAAACTACAGTGTGTGTGAAATCACTGTTTGGGAACAAATGGGAATGTTGTATATTTGTTTGTATAATTATACAGTGTATGTATTTCCCGAAAGGGAGGCAACAAAATATTTTCTGTGTTTTCTTCTTTAATTAAAGCACAAGTTGTTTATTACAAGGCTGCATTAAAGTTCTTTCACTCTATTGTAACAGGAGACTGGCTCGCTCTACACTACTGCTTATCCCCTTGTTTGGAATTCACTACACGGTGTTTGCTTTTTCTCCTGAAAATGTCAGTAAGCGGGAGAGACTAGTGTTTGAATTGGGACTGGGATCGTTCCAGGTGATTATACAGTGAATTCTGCTTTTGTTAAAAAGAAATCTCTGTTCGTTGTAACTACTTTGCATGCACAGTTCTCAGACTGTGTGTTTATTTATGTATATGTTTTGTATACTAGGATTTTGGTTTTGTTTGTTTGTTTTAACGCCAGCTATTTTCCAGCATTTACTGAAGGATTTGAATTACATTTTTTTTCTTTCTCTCCCATTTACCTAGGGTTTTGTTGTTGCTGTTCTCTATTGTTTCTTGAATGGGGAGGTAAGACTTCTAGTATTTAACCTCCCTCACCCACCATCCCCATCCCATTTCCTTGTGGGAGTAACTGCTATTCTAATCCTTCACTGTAACTCATCATCTACCATATTCCCTAATACCTTAGGTTGAATCTCACATTGTCTCAACAGAAGAAAGAGGATGTGTGATGTCTTTATTAAACCAAAACATTGGCCTTGCTAGAGATGATGACTCAGATTAATGCTCCCTAACAGAGGTAGGGACTGTACTGGGCTCTTTGGTTATGTCATCCCAGGTGCAGAACTTTGCACTTGTCTTTGTTAAACTTCATACAGTTCTTGCTAGCCCACTCTTCCAGCCTGTTCAGATCTCTCTGTAAGGTGGCTCTCCCTTCTGACATGTCCACCTCACCACCCAGATTGGTGTCAACAGCTAGCTTGGTGAGGGTGTGTTCAATCCCATCATCCAGATCATTTATGAAGATGTTGAACAGTGTGGAGTCCAGTATCAATCCCTGGAGGACCCTGCTAGTAACAGGCTGCCAGCATGAGTAAAAAACACTGTTCACCACCCTCTAAGTGTGGCCTGTTAGCCAATCTCCTACCCATCTTGCAGACCACCCACCAAATCTATATCTTGCCAGTTTGCCTAGGAAAAGGCTGTGGGAAATAATGTCAAATGCTTTGCTGAAGTCCAGATAAACAACATCCACTGCTCTCCCCATGTCAACAGAAAACATTATTTTGTTGTAGAAGATGATCAGGTTAGTCTGGCATGATTTGCCTTTGGTAAATCCTTGCTGGCTTTCCCCAATCACCCCGCTTCATTTGGTTTGTGATAGTTTCTAGGTCTTGTTCCATTATTTTCCCAGGGACTGAAGTAAGACTAATGGGCCTGTAGTTTCCTGGGTCCTCTTTAGAATAGAATGGAATGGAATGGAATGGAATGGAATGGAATGGAATGGAATGGAATGGAATGGAATGGAATGGAATGGAATGGAATGGAATGGAATGGAATGGAATGGAATGGAATGGAATGGAATGGAATGGAATGGAATGGAATGGAATGGAATGGAATGGAATGGAATGGAATGGAATGGAACAGAACAGAACCTCTTTTGGGCCCTTCTTGTAGATGGGTATGACATTTGCCCTCTTCTAGGCATCAGGGATATCCCCTGATCTCCATGACTTTTCAAATATTATAGACAGTGGCCTTGAAACACTTTGGGGTGGATTCCATCTGGTCCCATAGATTTATGTGGGTTGAGCCCCTACAAGAGGCCACAGACCAGACCTTTCTCCATTACTGGTAAGTTGGCGCATGTGTTGTTGTAGCTACTTGATCCTTTGACCTGGGATCCAGATACACCAGAGACAAAGAAGATATTGAGAACCTCTGCCTTGTCAGCATTATTAGTCACTAGTTTCCCTGTGCTGTTTAGCAATTGGCCTATGTCTTCCCTGTGCTTCTGCTTACTGCTCACATATCTGAAGAACCTTTCTTGTTGTTCTTGACTTTTTTGGCCATTTTCTGAGCTGAGCTTTAGCCTTCCTGACTGTTTCTCTGCATGCCCTAGCAAGGTTCTTGTAGTCCTTGATTGGTATTTGGCTGCCTTTCTGTAGCTGATATGCTTCTTTTTTTGCTTTTAAGCAAACGCTCATTGTTAAGACAGCTGGTCTCTTATTCTACCTTCTTCCTTTCCCTTTGTAGGGGATGGACTGTTTTTGTGCTTCCAGGGAGCTGTTCTTGAGCCTTCTTCCCAGCACTCACAAGCTTCTTTGCCCTCCATGGATGCTTCCCATGGAATCCCTCGCAGCTGAGCTCTGAGCATATTGAAATTGGCTCTTTTAAAATCCAGGGTTTTGTCCTATTACTGGTCTTCAGTGTGCTCAGCAGTACCTTAAACTGCACAATGCTATGATCACTGTATCCAAGGCTACAATTGGTAGTTAGTTATGTTGTCACGTAAGCCTTCTTAGTTTGTAAGTAGTAAATCTAGCAATGCGCTGTTCCTAGTCGACATGTCCAGCATCTGTAGCAGGAAGCAATCCTCAATACACTCCAAGAACCTGATGGAGGACTTGTGTACCACTGAGTTGTTTTCCGAACAAATGTCTGGGTAATTTAAGTCACCCATGAGAACCAGGTTCTGTTGGCCTACGACTTCCTTAAGCACCTGAAGTAAGGTTTTGTCAGCCTCGTCATCCTGATAGGGAGGTCGGTAACAGATACCTAACAAAAGATCCCCGCTGGTGACGATTCCTCTAATCTTGATCCAAAGCCATTCCACAGAACTTTTGTGGTCTCCATAACTCACCTCCATACACTCAAATTTCTGTTTTACGTAAAGTGCAACTCCACCTTCTCTTCTTCCGTTCCTATTTTCCCAAAAGAGTTTGTGGCCATCCACTGTGGTCTTCCAGTCATGAGTTTTCCCACCAAGTTTCTGTGTTTTCTATAATATCATAACTCTCTGACTGGGCACAGAGCTTCAGTTTCTCCTGTTTGCTGACCAAACTACATGCCTTGGTATATACAAACTTGGACTTAGGGTTCTTGTCTTCGGAGAGGGTTGGGGGAGCATTCCTCACTACTCTGGTAGGTGAACTCATCCAACCTGCTGCTTATAAATATGCAGATGTCACAGCTTTGGACACTACCCCCCAAGTTCATTAGTTTAAAGCACAATTCACTAAGTCAGCCAATCTGCTAGTGAAGATTCTCCTGGCTTTTCTAGGTAGGTGTATCCCATCTCTCCCCAATAGGCTGTATTCACTGAAGAATGTCCTGTGATTGCAGAAAACAAAACCCTGGCAATGACACCAGCCATGAAGCCAGGTATAGATCTGCATGATGCATCGACTTCTGCCTGCACCCCTATCTCTGTCTGGCAAGACAAAGGAGAAGATCACTTGGGCATCTGTCCCTTTTACTTGCGCCTCCAGGGCTCTGAAGTCCTGCCTGATCTCGGCCAGGCTTTGCTTCACTGTGTCATTGGTGCCCACATAGAAAAGAAGTAGGGGATAGTAGTCTGTGATCTCTCTCTGTGATATCCTGGATCTTGGCTCCTCGCAAGCAGCAAACTTCACTTGACTGCATATCAGGCTGACAGACGGGTGCCTCAGTGCCTGCCAGCAGAGAGTCACCCACTACTAGCACTCGCCGCTTCCTTTTGCAGCTTTTAGTATGTGCTGTTGGTACAGTTTCTCCCTGTGAATATAGTTCATTGGTTTTGTCCGCTGACAAGGCTTAATAACTGTTGCTGGGTGGTACATAAGAAGAAGGAGAATGAAGTGATAATCTGTTCTCACAGGATCACCAGAGACCATGCCACCTCTTTTTGCAAGGTGCTGTCTGTTCTCTGTTGAAGCTCTTTGTCTGGTAGTCCTTGGAGGTCAGTGCCACGGGGCCCTAATATTTCTTCTTGCAAAGTCTCAGATAATACTCTTTCTTGTCCACCTTCCCTAACACAGCATAGCCTGCTAATGTCCTCCTGCAGCTCCTCCACCTGCTGCCTGAATGACTCCACCAGAGCCCATCTTGAGCAGGTGGAGCTTCCACCCTCCTCTACCCAGGAGACAGGGTTGCAGTCTTTGCATCCCTCCACATGGACAGCAGCTTCCATGATAGGAAGCTCTGTCTGGGTGGCTGCCTCCACTCTTCCCAGGCTAGCCCGGCTAGGTAGCTGATTCCTGTCTGCTGCAGAGCTCAGCCCTTACCTGGTCTCTACCACCATGCTTCCAAAAATCTCAAAGTACTGCCTAATAAATCCTTCTAATTCCCTGGAGACCTCAAGCCATTTGGTAGGCCTGCACAGCCACCAGCTAGCTCGGGTGATCATCAGGGCTCCAGCCTAAGCCTGCAGGTGAGCAGAGCAGGCAGCAGCCCAACGACTGGCAGAGTGCGCAGCCCTTCCTGCGTGAACTGTCGCACAAACTGCTGATGCCGCTCCCAACAGATGCCGTGCCCTGTTGCTGATGCTACACCCAACAGATGCCGTGCCCTGTTGCTATTGCCGCTCCCAACAAATGCTGTGCCCTGTTTGCACTCCTGGTCGGGCGCTCCCCAGGTTATATGCAGTTTCCCACAGTGTGACCTGGCCATGGGGACAGCTGGCACCATCCAACTGTTGCCCACTCTTCTCGTGAGACCTGACTCCTGCCAGCCGGTCCCTCCACACGCACAGCCCAAGAATGTCGGATGCCCAGAAACCCTCTCAGGTACCCCCCGGGTACCTTCCAAGCCTCACATCGTCTCAGCACATGGCAACTGCTGCTGCTCCTGCTAGCATCAGTTTCCCACGTTTGTTTGTTTTCTGATTGACCTGTTCCGATCTGCCAATTGAAATTCCCCTGCCTTTGTTTATCAGACTGAATACATGAGATAATTGTTTTCTGAATTAATGGAAAAAGACTCCCTCCTCAATGCTGCCTTAAAAGGAATATATACAGTTCATCCATTCTCTCCTCCACTGATATACATCTGTTATGCAGTCCAACAGGAGAAGACTTCTCCTAAAATCACCTTCTTTTTTTCTTTTCAAGGAGGCTGAGACCATTTATTTCTACCAGTTTTAGTGCAGTAAGTGTTCTGTGCTTGTTCACATACAGTATGCAATAGCTGGTCTCTAGTACAAAAGGTCTCTAACTCCTTGATCCAAGTGATTCCTTCTCAAGTAGTTATAACAATCTCTTCAAGTTCATTAAACAGTCTTGTAGGTCACCTTTGCTTATGGGCTTAGTCAAGGTGACTGTTAAAGGACTCATAGGCAAATGTTAAAACATTATTTGTGGCTCAGTCCCATGTAGCTCAGAAAGTGAATTCCGGATCATGCTTTGCTGGAATTAGTGGCTTGCATTCATACTTCACCAGCTGGAATTACTGGATATCCACCCCTCCCACCTACAACTGTTTTTTCATCTATTATCTTCCATGAGTGCTAAAAGAATAGCCAGAAGGTCTTGTCTAGAAGTGGTACGGAGATAAGCACTTTCCAAGGTAACATGCACAGTGTGTCAGATTTCCTGTTACCCCTTGGAAGGGGGCGGCTGTTCTTAGCCAACTAACACAACCAGATTAATTAAAATCATTTTACCTCTCAAGACATTAGAGAATGACTTGTGCTTCCACTAAATTACTTAGGGTAAGAAAGGGTTCACCTTTGGCATATTACACTCTTATAGATACAAACACTATTTTCTTTTTACAGAGGTAATATACCTCCATACTCTATCTAACCTACACCTATCTATACTCTAACCAAAACAGAAATGTAGAGGTACTAGAAGGAGAATGTAAGTTTTCCAGTTGGACTTTTCCTCCCTGTAGTTAGTGTCCATACAGTTGAAGCACTTGTTTAGCATTTTGGCATATGCTGATCCATTTTGACAATTGTACTAGTCTAGGAAAATCTAGCAATGACTATTAAAGACAAGAACACCTTTGACACAGCAGCTTATTGGAGACTGGGAAAATATGTTGAGAAAATACCTCTACGTATTTCCTTGCTCTTATGCTATTTCATTCAGAAATACGCTATAGGTTACTGTCAGGAATGGGTAATAGACTGAGTAAATGTTGGTCTGAACTAGTATGATCTTATATTAAATCCTTACTATCTTATGTATATATGTACACACATGCATACCTTGCAAGATTACCAGGAAATTGGTGATGAATGAAAACTCCTTGTTATGTATTTGGTAGTGGCCATTGATGAAAACAGGATATTTTTTCCAAGAAGCTAGCTAAAGAAACATGTTGGAATTAGTGTTGACCAGGTCTTCTATGCACCTCTGGGCTGATCCTAAATTATCTAAGTCAGAGACATAGAACCTAGGCTGTTATTCCCAGTGCATGCCTGGACCTCTTTCAGACATGGAGAAGTCACTTCAGATTTTGCTGAAGTGAGGAGTTTAATAAGTCTGTCAAATTGTGGGTTTTTTTTCTAAACTTAATAATTTGTCAGCATGTCCTCGAGCGGCTAAGTACATAAAAAATGACCTTTTGAAGTTTCTCCCTAAAGGTGCAATCAGAAATAAAGAGAAAATGGAGGAGCTGGAAAGTCAACCGGTATTTTGCTGTGGATTTCAAACATCGTCATCCTTCTCTAGCGAGCAGCGGAGTGAACGGGGGGACACAACTCTCCATTCTGAGCAAGAGCAGCTCTCAGATTCGGATGTCCAGCATAAATGCGGAGAACCTAGCAACATGAGCAGCTAAGGAAAACAAATCAATCAACAAGCAAACCAAAAACCATCCCTTTAAAAAGAAAAAAAAAAAAACATAGTTTTGGTGGTGGTGTAGGTCTCTTCCTTCCTTTCCTTTCCTCTTTCCTTTCCTTTCCTTTCCTTTCCTTTCCTTTCCTTTCCTTTCCTTTCCTTTCCTTTCCTTTCCTTTCCTTTCCTTTCCTTTCCTTTCCTTTCCTTTCCTTTCCTTTCCTTTCCTTTCCTTTCCTTTCCTTTCCTTTCCTTTCCTTTCCTTTCCTTTCCTTTCCTTTCCTTTCCTTTCCTTTCCTTTCCTTTCCTTTCCTTTCCTTTCCTTTCCTTTCCTTTCCTTTCCTTTCCTTTCCTTTCCTTTCCTTTCCTTTCCTTTCCTTTCCTTTCCTTTCCTTTCCTTTCCTTTCCTTTCCTTTCCTTTCCTTTCCTTTCCTTTCCTTTCCTTTCCTTTCCTTTCCTTTCCTTTCCTTTCCTTTCCTTTCCTTTCCTTTCCTTTCCTTTCCTTTCCTTTCCTTTCCTTTCCTTTCCTTTCCTTTCCTTTCCTTTCCTTTCCTTTCCTTTCCTTTCCTTTCCTTTCCTTTCCTTTCCTTTCCTTTCCTTTCCTTTCCTTTCCTTTCCTTTCCTTTCCTTTCCTTTCCTTTCCTTTCCTTTCCTTTCCTTTCCTTTCCTTTCCTTTCCTTTCCTTTCCTTTCCTTTCCTTTCCTTTCCTTTCCTTTCCTTTCCTTTCCTTTCCTTTCCTTTCCTTTCCTTTCCTTTCCTTTCCTTTCCTTTCCTTTCCTTTCCTTTCCTTTCCTTTCCTTTCCTTTCCTTTCCTTTCCTTTCCTTTCCTTTCCTTTCCTTTCCTTTCCTTTCCTTTCCTTTCCTTTCCTTTCCTTTTCTTTGCTTTTCTCTCCTTTCCTTTCCTTTCCTTTCCTTTCCTTTCCTTTCCTTTCCTTTCCTTTCCTTTCCTTTCCTTTCCTTTCCTTTCCTTTCCTTTCCTTTCCTTTCCGCCTTGCCTTGCCTTGCCTTGCCTTGCCTCTCCTCGCCTCTCCTCGCCTCTCCTCGCCTCTCCTCTCCTTCCCAACATTTCCTTGATGTTTGTAGAGGTGAAAAAGCAAAGGAAATGTGTATATATGTCTTTTTAACAATCACTGTAAATACCCCACTGTACTCAAGGCCATTAATGGAAAAATGTTTAAAAGATAAACAACAGGCCAAGCCCACCCACTCACTGATTTACATTTCAGAGCATCTGCAAGTAATCCATTCTCAGTCAGAAGTAACGAGTGATTGCTGTGCAGTTGTGATCCTTGGTTGCCAAACTGATACTAATCTGTGAATGGACATGACCATTGTCATTTTTCAAATTGATTTCCATTTTGGTTTGGATTTGCCTTTTTTTTTTCCTAGTCAAACATACCTTAGCCCGTCCCTGTCTTTTGGCATGTGAATATCTGCAGTGTTTCTCTTTTGAGTCTTAGGATGGAGCTAATATGCTTGGGTTAATCAAACCAGCCAATTCAGGAAGAACTCCAGAAAATTAAGTTCATGGCTGGTTTTAGTTAGATGTTCCCAGTGGACTTAAGGAAACTGTTGTGCCAATATGAAGCTGCATAGCTACCATCAATCAGTGGGGGGACTCCAGGCAAAAGAGATGGGATCAGCTGTCTTTTTCTGTACCCAGGGACACTACTGAGAATGCTTTATGTTCTAGCTAAGCTGTGAATTTTCTAAAAGGGCCGTGCAGTTGAGATAAATCTATATTTTTGTCATTGACTGATTGATTGATAGATTGATTAATTGGGTTCTTTGAATAATAAAAATAACTGTGTCCCCCCCCCACCTTAAGAGCAAAAGTCAATTCCAGGATGGCCTTTCCCTCCAGATAACCTTGAACCCTCTGCAACCATGTCCAAACATGGCAAGTTTTTGGGTAGTGCTGTCACGCAGAGTGTCGTGTCTTTGCAACCTGGTTGACTTCTGTGTGTTGACTCTTCCCAGCCAGAGCAAGAGGCACAAGAGGGATCTGGCATGATCATCTTGGAAGGTAAAAGTCATCTGCATTTGGTGAGCAACTAAACTGAACAATAAGATGGTATGGAAGGAAAAGATAAAGACTTCGGATGACTTCCCACACCTGGCAGTTTTCTCTCTCTTTGGATATTCTGTTTGTTTAACCACCAATGGTCTTACTGCTTTTCTTTGAGAGGAACTAAAATGTTCTTTCAACCTTTGCCTTGTAGTTAAAGCCACGACTGGTACATATCTACTTCAATCAAATGTCAATGATGTCAATTCTTAGAAGTCTTTATAGAGTGCATAAAGGCTTTGAGGACCATCCTAGCACTCA
>NW_009227502.1:0-18550 GCF_000690835.1 Fulmarus glacialis | reverse complement strand
TATATATAAAAAAATATATATATATGTGCGTGTATGTGTATGCACATATTAAAAAACAAAAATGAAAATGACATTTTAAATGTGAAGTTTTGAACTGAAACTAATAGTAACCAGGAAATTCAGAATTCAGGCTTGTTCTTTGGTGTTAGTTGACATGATCATGAACTAAAAAAAAAAGTGAAAGACTCAGAATTTTAGTGTCAGCTGAGTGTGAGCTTTTAATTTCACTGGTTTTTGTTAGTTTAGGTAAAAAAAAAGTTGTAATGTCATTTTAAGCATAGGTTTTTAAAAATAATGCTAGTTTCCTTATTTTTAAAAGGAGAAAAAAAAGGTGTCAGAAAGTTGTGAATGAAATATTAATTATAATACTTAACACTTATGTAGTGCTTTATGGGACATAATCTGCTCTCAGTTGTAGCAGTATAAATGAATGTAAAAATAATTTGAAACAGAAATGTTGAGACAGAAATTTTGAGATTGACTTCATATTTGTACAGGATCATGCTTTTATGAGATGCTTATACCCCTTTCAGGTGAAATCCATTCTCGCACAAAGGACCAGCAAAAAGGTTTAAATCACTTACATACATTACACTCCAGTATCTTAAGTGGGAGATAAACGATCCAGACACCTTTTTTTCAAGTCTTCAGCACTGGTTTGCTGCTCCGAGAGCAGAATTTGTCCCCCTCTACCAGACTCTCTGCAAAAGTCACTGAAGTTTTTTTAACTGATAGTTTGGAGCTTCCTCTCTCATTAGATGCTGCTAAAAGCTATTTTCGAAAGTTTCCCAAGGAACCATGCACTTTGCAGTCCAGAAAGACATGGGAGATGGGGAAAGTCAGATCTATCAGGTAAATACATACTTAGACATTTTTTAGATGAGACTATCTAATGTTAGATGAACAGATAACATTTAGTTTTCTATTTTCTGTAGTATGGGCTTTCACAAGGTATTACATTAACAATACTGTAAGTGTATTATTTAAAAAAATCAAAAAGTATATTTTGCATGACTGGCTGGTAGCCAATTTTCAAGCATTAATAAATTAGAACTCTTGAGAAAAAGGTGTTGAATAACTGCCTTTAGCTGGAGACTTTTTGCCATGTTTTAGTCCAGAGCAAGAAGGTGTTTGGATCTTTTTTTTTTTTTTTTTAAATTGTTGTTGTTGTTGTTGTTAAGGTTTTTTCTGAGCTTACTCTTGGATTCTGTTGTTTTCCTGGCCATCCTACAGTGCTCTGCAATTTGAGTTGGTGGATCTCAGTCCAGTGCCTCGTGGGCAAATGTCCACATCACCAAAACCACCCTCCAATCATGCACCCTGGTGACCAGGTCCTCAGCTAAATTAAAATCAGTACAGAAAACTGTTGTTACTGTTAGAACAAAGCCACTTCACTTTGGCTTGGGATTTGGCCTCAGCACATTAATATTACCATTATTTTTTGGCGGTCTCAGCAAGAGAGGTCAAGGACTGAATAGTCATGAAAATTTGGACTTGCCCCTTAAATTTCTAGAGCCAACGCTCAGGAGCAAGACAAGTTGCAGGGCAGTGGAGGGCAAATTTCTGCTGTTGCAGTCCCTGTGTTTCTTATTCAGTGGACAAATTGAAGTCTTCAGTACCTTTCACCAGCACTGAATTTACTAGAAGAAATGGTATCTCTCGACGTATTTAATATACAATATATTATACAGGCAACCCCCTACTATATGATTTTTTTATTGGCGGTGTTGATGCACTTGCAAATGTGGCTTTCCTTAGTCACTCAAACTTTCTCAGTGTTACTGGAAAGATCATACTTCAGGTGTATATAGTTATCTAAACCAGACTCTGATGTCATCACACAAATTAGATCTCAAGAAATCTTTATGTTGAATGTAAGCTGAAGACGCTGGACGTGCATGGCCACCATGCACGGTGGCTGTCATTTCAATTTGTTTCAGGATGGAAGAAACCAACAGGTGGTTTGCTTCTAAGCGTGTGTAAATATCAATTGAGTGTAACAGTGATTTGTTTGATTTTTCACTGTGAAATATATTTTGAAGCTAGAAAGGCTATGTTATTAAAACCAATACATAATTAAAAGAAAAACAAGTGTGCAGTGCTGCTTGAGCCATTTTTTCTACCATGTCCATACTGTATTTCTTGTCTAATTTTCTTGTTTTGCTTTTGTAAATGTACAAAAAGTTTCTGTGCTGCAGCTTTTGTGACTATTTACTGTATCTAACCACTGTTTGATTATTGACTTTTTGATGTGGAATGCTGGTACTACAGGACAATTAACATCCCAAAATGAAAACTACAACCTATATTTCAAAGAACAAGGCTTATTTCATTGCTGCATGGTGACCTCACCTCCTTTTACCTTCACATGCATTTAGTATATCTGGAACTCAGAGCCTAGGTAATGAAACTTAAATGCTTAGTTGTGGGAGTTTTTCTTTAATAGAGGAAAAACACACAAGTTCCTCTGCCTCATTTAAGTATTTGTATTTGAAAACCAGGTGTTAAAATGGGGTGGTGGGACAAGGGTGAGGGAAGAAGGCAGGTGAGTCCAGAGTGAAACGCAGAAAAGGTGCAGTTTGGAAGTTAAATTCAGATATCTTATTTGGTGTCTAGCTCCTCCTTTTCAGCAGCTGTCCATCATTGCAATTAAAGAACTGTATCTTGCAACTACAAGGCTAAATAACAACCAGAAGTGGGCAGGAACTGACTGTGCTGATAATTTCAGATTACATTTGCAAAGATGACTCTCCCTAGACTCTCTCCATCATCAATGGCAAGTGTGAGATACCTTCCAGAAGGGAATACAGAGCAGTTCATAGAATCATAGAATCATAGAATCAACAGCCCTGGCTGGAAGAGACCTCGAACAATGATCTGGTCCAACCTTTCATAAGAAAGGGAACCTAGATGAGATTATCTAGCACTCTGTCTAATCGCATCTTGAAAACCTCCAGTGGTGGGGACTCTACTACATCCCTTGGGAGGTTGTCCCGGTGAATGATTGTTCTCACTGTAAAAAATGTCTCTGTTATATTGAGATGAAACCTCTCCTGATGCAGCTTGTACCTGTTCCCCTTGTCTTCTCCGTGTGGGTCCTTGTGAAGAGACCGTCTCCATCTTCTTTGTAGCCACCCTTTTAGTACTGGAATACTGTGATGAGGTCCCCCCTGCGCCTTATCTTCTCCAGGGGGAAAAGACCCAAGTCCTTCAGTCTTTCCTCATTGAGCAGGTTGTCCATCTCTTTGATCATCTTCGTGACCCTCCTTTTGACCCTCTCCAGTTTGGCAGCATCTTTCTTGAATTGTGGGGACCAGAACTGGACACAATATAGTGTTTGTTAGACTCCTGCTCAAACCTGACCTGGGAGAATCTAATCCTCTTCAGCAGTGATGCAAGGATTAGTGGCCATAATTTGCCTTGTCCATGTCATTTTGTAAAATTGTGGCTTTTCATAATATTGTCATATCAATGATGGATGAAATTCTGCTTCTGCATAGCATGATAGCTTCTGTGCTTGCATATGAAGGGCTATGCAGAACTTCTGGTTAGCTCGAAGATTCATAAATCCAATGGACAAAGGAAATCAGTAGCTAAAAGTATGCAAAGCCAATATGATCAAGAACAAAACATATTTAGCAGAGTTAGAGTTGCTGGTCTCTGATCTCCAGGTGTTCCAGATCAGCACAGTGCCATAAGGACACTTAATCTGAAGGAAACTCAGATTAAGTAATTGCCGTTATTTTCACAGCATATTACTCCTACTCCTACAGTGATTAACTCCCCTTTTAAAATTCAGTGATGTTTTCTTTTTCTCACCTTCTCTTCCCACTGGAAATTTATTATAAAACTTCATTCTTCTTGCAGTTAGAAACCTTTTTCTGAATCCCAAATTAAAATAAATCCTGGCTCGCTTATGCTCCTTGTCATACTAATCTTGCCTCCAACTCCTTTCTCCCTTCCTGAAATATGAACAGCTTTATTTCAGATTAAGTCTACAGTTTATCTTTGATCATGCAGCTGAAAGATAAGACCAAAAATAATCATGCTATTAAGCGGCATTTGTTTCAGCTCTAATCTCAATTTGGGCAACAAAAACAATGCAAAGAAGCAAACACAGACATATGCAAATCCATTGAGAACAGCAGGAAAATCAACTGGAAGCAGCGTGTCAAACATCCCGAAAAAAAAGTAGCAATAAAAACTAAGAGAAGGATTTCCAGTTCTTCAAAGTGTATAAAGGAGATTTAGTTTTTGAGCAGCTTTCATTCAGTCAGATCTAAAGGCAGAAATGATCCCAATCTTCTCCTTTTCTGGTTTCAGTTATAATCTTGCAAGAGAAGCTGTATTGCTGCTGCTTCCAATCAAAGGTATAGGACACTTATTCAGTCAACATACTGCAGGAAATCAACATTCAAATGGGCAAAAATATACTGATTGTGTCAGCTTGTGAGGTTTTAGTGCCCGTGTGTCTGATGCTGCTACTAAATCCCTACTAATCTGGCCTGTGAACCATGCAGATACCTAACTTCACATTGTCTTTCCAGCTCAGCCCTGCCAGAAATTAGTGGCAATAAAAGAAATGCAACCCCCTTTCATTTCATTGGCTTCATTTGCCTTGTTATTTGAAATTGTTTTTCAGTAGTGTTACTTTACATTATCTTTCCAGCCCAGCCCTGCCAGAAATTGGATATAAAAATTTCAGAGGGCATAGCAAAAAAAATATGTCCAGAGTGACTTTAGTAAACAGTGGCAGTAGAAGAAATGCAAACCCCATTAATTTCATTGGCTTTATTTGCCTTGTTATTTGAAATTGTTTTTCAATAGTGTTTCAGAAACAATTGCTTATGGCAGACATTTTCAACCTGTAGTCTGTGGAGACTTCAGAGCCCGTAGATTATTCCTGAAGTGTCCATGGAAGATGATTAAGGAAAATAAGTTCATTCTTTTTATATAGCAATATATGCTTGTAAGGCTCCTGAAGGGCTTTTGTCTTACCTGTAATTATGTGAAGGCTCTCACAGATCAAAAAAAGGTTGAAAAGTACAGCTGCAAACAGCTGAGGATGAGTTACTACAAGCTATTTTCCCAGGACAATCTAGATGACCGTTTTTTCAGTTTTCTCCGCATAGCGTCATCCAGTCTTTGATGAACCTCTCAATGCCTCCCATCCAACATCCACTTAGAAAAATAATGATGGAGAGGAGATGGTGAGGAAAGCATGACCACTGTTAACCAGCTATAATCACAAGGAGTATCTATATCCCAATATTACAGAAGGGCCAGGATGAAAAAGCAGTGTAACCAGGTCTCTTAGTAGCCTTTTCACAGTGAGTGATTGTTTTGAGAAGATACAGTTAGAACAGATGCTGCACCTTGGATGAAGCTACTGTACTTACCCCTCCGTGTCTTCAACATCTACAGAAACATGCAAGCTGTGATTTCACAGTTGCCGTGAAGTCCTATGAAGCCTTCTTACGTGACAAACTTACAGAATCCAAATGCCGAAGGTAATCCTCATAACTTCCGCATTCAGTGGATGTACCTAGAAAGTTCAACAAATTAAGCTTTTTCTCCTTGGTTTGATTATGTGATTTCAAGATAGTAAGACTTTCTTTTTTGTTCTGAGATTTTCCTCATGTGGGGAAGACTTCCAGAGAAACGTAGGATGCTTAAAATCATCTGCTACATGACACTGCAGAGCAATAAATATGACCCCAGCAGAGCTATTATAGTATGGAAGGTCTAAAGGGACGCAAGACCAGGTAGTGAGAACAGACAGAGCAAGGTATATGGGACACCACATGGGATCCTGCTTGGCCTCCAGCTGCCAGACAAGATTAGTGTCTTCTACAGTTCCTATGTCTTATCTATGATCTCTGTGTGGATATCTAGGAAGCTGAGATAAACTAACTGGATGGGATTCAGCTCCAAACTCAGATAGCTAGACTTTGATATCTATGTGAAGGCAGTGTCTGTTGGACTCCTGAGTCTACAACTGTAGAAATGTACGTAATGCAAAGATACAACCAAATATCTGGTTTTACCTGATTTCTTTCTTAGAGAGTTAAATATCAAGGGCTATATTAAATATCTGTCCCTTTCAACATGCAGGACTTTCAGCATTAGGCATTCTGGCTCATAGGCAAAGTCCTGGAAAAGATCCTGTATCACTAAGCAGGCAGCTAAGGAGATATCCGCATCACTTTTAACTTTAGACATCAATAGTGAAGATATCTTCCTTTGATCTAGTTTCTCCACTTTGCCTTTGTAGTCACAAGAGAGAAATGAGTAATTTTAGAGCATAAGCATCAAGCATATTTTTGTTGTCTACTGATGAGTGAGATGATTCATACTTTGCAAGTATCTGTTTCTTTCCACCAGGAAGTCTAGCTGACCAGATCAGAGACAGATGTTGACACTGTGGAAGTCTACATGTAGATGACTTTTCCCCTGGCAACTTTGCTCAGTCACTGTTGTTCTGTTCCATGCATGCTGAGAAATAATGGTCTTGAAAAGCTTGAGGGTGGCTTCTGTTGGGTATTACCAACCAGATTTGGGGGATGCACATGCCTGATAAAGGCTTAGTAGCTCTCACCGAGAGTAGTTTTCAGGAAGTTTTGTTCTCTCTGTCAGATTGTGTCCATATGACCAGCACTTCTGTGTCCAGAAACAAACCATGGTATATAGTGCACATGCAGTGAAAAAAAATTAGGATTTTACCCTCTGCTTTTGGCAGTCAGGCCCATGCAACCAGTTCAGAATTGCATTTAAGAGTAACATTAGGAAGATAGGGAGTATGCAGTAGTAGTTAATGATGCTCTGATGTTAAGAGCTGTGCATATCTGTACTAAAGAGCTAAGTTCAGCTAAATACACATTGTACTTTGTGTATGAAAACACACCAGCAGAGCTTGAACAATGTTTTGAACCTCGTGGTCTTTCACCTTCTTATGATTAAAATTGCAGTTTCCCATTGGCTTTCTTTTGGGGAATTCATCCGTGTAAAGAATTACTGTGTGATATGACACTGTGTGATATGACACTCTTCAGTGTCTGAAATGACAGGCTTCTGGATATGCCTTTTCCAATGGACTTTGTCCTTGCAGAGAAGTCTCAAGAGGCCTTTGTGTACCGGTATAATCTGTAAAAACAAATATTTAGTGTGTTCGTTCCCTTTCCCTTCTTCTTGTCAATTTAGTGGCAATGTAACATGCTATAGCTCTGAGAAGAGAAGTACCAAGTTATTGGATGGAAAGCTGTATTTTGGCTTTTGACTGTGTCAAGGTACAAACTTACTGGCCTGTTGGGTCTAATACTGACCTTTTTTGGTCAAAATTGGTTTAATTGGTAACGGGATCTGGGGTTATTCAGCTTTGTTATGAGGTGGAAACACAGATATCAATTGCTGCTTTCTAACCTTTTTTGTGTTTTGAGAAATTGTTTTTAACATGTATACTGCTGTAGATGACACAATAAATGTATTATCATTTTGTATAAGTCTGTTCTGATATAAAATTGCACCAAAGAGAAATTTTTGTCTGTGAAGTTACAGGGTAGCGTATTTCTTCCTGAAGCAACAGGATAGAGATTTTTGGGCTAAAAAGGGTTAGCTTCCTTCCAAGGAGTTCCTGGATTCTGCTGGGCAAAGTCAGTCCTGGACCAACCAGGCATGAAGTCTTTGCCATTAGTGGACCATGCACACTCTTCCATCACCATCGATCAGTGGAGTTACATGAGGAAGGTGTTTAGCACTGCATCGGTATCAAGCACGACTATGGTCTAATACTGCCAATACAAATGTAACACACTCTCCATTGCAACTAACAGTCCCTGTGGCTCTGAGCTTTGATCCACAGGTCCTTTGGGGCCTACGTATTATTTCTAAGGGGTCTAAACAGGAAAAGAATGTTGTCCTCAAACAAAGGCACTGTCAGTTGGCAAAGGTGGAAAAAGATTGGTCTCTATAACATCTGATACGCTTCAAGGCTTCATATCTTTTCTAGTCAAAGCAAACCTCAAGAGTTTTATCATCAGGTTCAAAAGATCGTTTTCAAAAGATCAGGTACATTTACCCTACTGATACAGAAGACTCCACTGTAGATGACCTATTTCTGATATTTCTCCCGTCTCTTTCCTCACCTTCAGCTACCGTAAGTCTTTGTCTGGCCCTCATGGATTTGTGAATCCTCCACAAAGGCTACATCTTTCAATTGCTATTCTCCCTCATTGTTTAGCCAAAGTACAGATATTTGGAGCCTTATCCTTTGATGGGGAAGTGGACATATATCTATTGAAACTGGGGTTAGACATGTGTCAGAGAGCAGCCACGACCAGCTGATCCTGAGGGATGAGGGCTGGGAGACAGGGGCCATCGCATGGACAGAAAGGTCAGTCACAGCCTCAGTGAGGAAGCAAGGAAAGCCTGGAGACAGAGAGCAGGTTCAACCAAGAGTCCAGATCATTGGGCAAGGCAGGTCCAAGACAGGTCCAAGGCCAGGCCAGGATGTCAGCCTATGGATCCATCCCAGATCAGTGGAGCCCTTGGTGGGGCGGGGCCGTTGCAAAGCTGGAGATTGGCATCCTACAGCATTGCTGAGGCAGGGCCTGGGCTGTAATAGGGTCTTGGGCCCATGGGCAGGCTGGGAGTTGAGAGGGGCAGGGCAGATATATGGATTTTCATTTTTGCTGTATTTCAAATGATTGTAAATACCCTATGGTAATCCATTTACATGGATTTACCAGGTGATCTGAGGCAGCCTCAGCCCCTTCTTTGAGTGCTGGATGACGTGGCACAGGACGAGTCTCCCCTTTCCATTTGCAGAAGGGTTGCATCAGTCACTGTCTTACTAAACAGGGAGATTATCAAATGTGGAACAAGGAATCTGGAAAAGGCCTTGTTTCTAAAGGTTACATCTAGTCTAAGTGATTTTTTTTAGGCTCCTTTTATAGTTAAGAGGCAGAGGAAGAAAAAGCACCTCCAAGAGTGTTTCAGCCCACTCTAAAAGTCCAGTGGTAAATATCCAGAATTTTAAAGAAACAATACCACACTATAACACATTTGCTCCAAGAACCAGACACTGGGAAAAAGTCGTTTTCTAGGTCTGTCAACACAGCAAGGAGAGTACTGCCTCAAATCCAACTGTGTTTTCTGAAATTGAAAAATTCTCACTCAGATACTAAAAAAATTCTTTTTTTTTTTTTTTTTTAATTTCTCCCTATCTGTAGTTTAAATTTATTTTAAAGCACTTTTTAACCCTACATCATCAAGACTTATAGGTTAGGTCTCTGTCTTTACCAAAGCACTATTTCTGGCAACTTCTATCTAGTGGGACACAGCCATCAAACTTATCTGGCAGTTTCTGTAGGCTATTCCAGTAGTTGAGCAGTCGGTAACCACTGGATTTCCAAAAATGTTGGACCCATCTCTGCATTGCATGATTTAGTCATCCATTGTTGGGCTAAGCTCTTCTAAAGTCTGGTTTTAATCTTGGGTATGGATTCAATCAACTTTGCCCACTCAACACAACTCGACTTGAGATTGAGTTTGCTGGAGAGGAGTCATTTTTGCACAGCAGTTTAGTAGATGACAAGGAAGTCATGATGTGCTTGTGATGCAACCACATAGGTAGCCTGGATACAAAGAAATCAAGCTATGATCCTCCTTTAATATGCTTTAGATATAGGGTGGAGTTTATCTCATGGAGTAGGACTGAAGGAATAGGAAGGCATGTAGACACAGACTAGGTGCCCAAGCTTTCATTACAGATAGTAGTCACCAAGAGCAGGATTGGATGCAAGTAGCTAATGTGATTTTGGGAGCTGTATGGTGTCCTGCCTGGCCTCCAGGTGCTCTTCCAGAAAAGGATAAGTGTCCAAAAATCTGAATCGTATCTCCAGGACCGTGCAGATATCTTGGATGCCCCAAGACACCTCAAATGGCATTTGGTAGCTATGTTTATGCAACAGAATCCAACTCCAGTTCAATAGCCAGTGATGTCTAGACAGCTATACAGTTGTCCAAATGTAGACTTTAGGGAGAATTGAGTGGCTCATGGATTTCACTAACTGTATTGCTAATACTTCCACTGGCTTAGACATCCAAATCATATACAGGCTGTGACATACAGATGCCTAAATTTAGCTATTATAACCTATGGGCTGAACACCACCTTTGCTTTACAGAAAGAGTATCGCATTGGGTTTTTCTTATCACAGCATTTAATTTTTCCTGAAGATCATTCTCTGTCATGAAATGTACTTTTAAATTGATTAATTATTTCTTCCCTTAGTTTGAGATGCACTGAAACCTTCCATGTTTTTCCGGCCTGTTTTCTTCCAATAGCTTCTATCATCCATCTGCACTGCTTTGAAAATCCAGCTCTGGGTGGATTAGGCAACGTTGGGGAAGCTCAGTGTTGGCAAAGCAGGCAAAGCTGCCTGCTGGAAGGATTTCTTTTAATCTGGAGTCCACACAATCAAGCTTTCTGAAAAAATATGCTGACACTGTAAGAGTTAAAAATCTACTCTTGTGAGAAATTTCAGTTACCTTAACAACCTGTCTTTGTTGCAACACCAAAAAAAACAGCTGAAACTGTTGGTTTTAACCTTTCCAGGTTGTAATGTAGTTTGTAAAGGCATTTAAAAATAATACTTGAAGAGTTATGCTGTGTAAATATGCCAGAGGATTAGAGGAAGAGAAAGCAGCTTTTCCTAGCTGATATAACTTCATGATATATCGCAGCTGTCCCTTGGTAATTATGTAAATCTCATTTGGGAGAGGGCACATCTCAGGTTCGTACTGGCTGTGAGCAGGGGGCAATGTTTCGGCGCACTGCCTAGCTTTCCGGACTGCACACATCCAGACAAGCCAGCAGCGTGCCCAGCACACCCCACGCACCACGAGATGGCAGTGCCTCCACGCAGACCGCGCAGCACTTCTAGACACCGTTTGTGACAACCCCTTTGCTGCCTTCGCGGCAATATATCCCTTACTCCTACACACACCATCAGGTCCTCAGATCTGCCATCAAGAAGGGATCAGCAGCCGTTTCACAGCCCAAACAAAACTTTTATCCAAGAAACTTTTGCACTCCCCAGGATTATTAACTTCATCACCAGATTGTTCCAAGTGTGCCCTTTATACAAATTATGTAAATAGTGGCTTTGTATATATGCAGAATATCTTCATATAGCCCTCGATTCCAGTTTGTGGCTTACACATCCTGATCCAAAGTGTTTGAAAAGTAAAAGTCTTGGAAATGTTAATAGCATTGGGAGGGAAGCAGGGACATTTTGGACAAAGGACAGGCAGAGCAGGTGGCTGGTTGCTGGAGGTTACTGGAGAACTTTTGAGGCATTGGGTTGGATCTCTGTGAGATGAGTTGTGAGGGTGACTGGAAAGAGCTTGAGGCAAAAGGGGATAATGCAAGCTGAATGTGCATGGTGATGGTATACGGGTACAGACTAGGTTGCGGGGTCTGGTAGGAATGGTAGGGTTGGTAGAGCTGCTGAATTTTTATGAGGAGACTGAACACTGAATGACTGATGGAAAGATCCTTCATGGTGTACTGGACCTATCACTTTTCTTTGCCATCATTTCTTCTTCCTCAGGATCCTTGGTCCAGTAAAGAAGCTTCCCAGTAATAAAGGAAGAGGACATATAGTGAGATGGTCTTAAAGTCAAATGCAGGCCATCCTGGGAGCTCAGCTGGGAAGCTGGGAGTTTGTGTGACACAAGATGGCTGATACATGCACCAAATAAACGATGAAGTTAGGTGGGAGAGAAAGTAAAGGGGAGATTGTACTGGGAGAAGAAATCGCCATAACATAAAGCCCCAGGCCAGGTTTTTTTTGAAGAAACATTTCCACGTCCGCCAAAAGCAGAAGCATAATTCACTGCAATTTTGTTCCTCCTCAAAAGCAGATGAAGAGATATGGGTCAATTCCTTCATCTAGACAACTCAGTAATGTTTACCACAACTATTTCCTCAACAAAACATTCAGAAGTAGTCAGATACCTGAACTAATGGTCTTTTCTCAAAAATGGATGGAAGCAAGGTCCCACAGACCTATGTCTTAGTCATGGTGTCTTGGAAGGGGAGTGGGGTATTAAGTCAGGCTGCAGGATCACATAACGTAAATCTTTTCTTGGATGAAAAGGGCAAAATTGCACATATTCTCATCCTCTGATAGGACGAGAGGAAATGGCCTCAAGTTGCGCCAAGAAGGTTTAGATCGGACATTAGGAAAAATTTCTTTGCTGAAAGAGTGGTCAGGCCTTGGAACAGGCTGCCCAGGGAAGTGGTGGAGTCACCATCCCTGGAGGTATTTAAAAGACGTGTAGATGAGGCGCTTAGGGACATGGTTTAGTGGGCATGGTGGTGTTGGGTTAACGATTGGACTTGATGATCTTAGAGGTCTTTTCCAACCCTAATGATTCTATGATTCTATGATTCTTTGGCTTCAAAACTGTATCCATAGTAAACACAATTATAAGACTGCCCTTTTTTTATAAAGTCTCAAATGAAATATCCAAACTGACATAATTAAAATTTACAAAATCACAACAGCTGTAATTATCACTTGCATTTTACAGATGTACATCATACAAATGTGTTTGCATCACTATGCTAGGCAACAAACTTAAACAACACAGGAGCAAAGGTTACTTTTACAAAGAAAACTGATATGCAGGTCAGAATAGATAAAATGACACTTACAGAGGATGTCTGATTCATTGGGACAGATGGGTTAAATGCCTAATTAATAAAGGACCGATCTGAATCATATTTATAGAAAGCTGGACAATTCATCTCTGCTTTAATAATGGAACTAGAGATGAAGAACCTAAAATCAACAAAGAGGTTTCCACCAAGTCAAATGCCTCCTGGCCTAAATAATTAACCAAGAGTAGAGCAAAATGAGGGACTGGAGCACTGCTTTTTAAAGCTAAACTGATATTGCAATTCACAGAAAGCCAACGTGTACTTGAATGGCCATGGTCTCTAGCAGTGCTTTCAAGCCTGAATGCAGGTTGTCCTGGGAATGGTCCTATCTTGAAAGGAACTATAGCTGTGTCTAGTTTACCTTGTGTGCCCTTTCTTTACTTTTGGAGAGTTTGAGGTAGAGTTCAACTCAGTCCTGAAGAAAGAAGTAGGCCACCCAAAGAAGTGATGCAAGCACAACATTGGTTCACTTTGTTTTACTAGACCATACTTTTCTTCACTAGACCATACTTTTTTTCACTAGACCATGCTTTGCTTCACCAGACCATACTTTGCTTCACTAGACCACACTGCTGTGTTGATAATTCTGACCCCAGAAACATCGAGTGGAGTGGTAATGAGCTGAGAAATGATGGGCAGGACTGAGATAATCACAGCAATCACAGCAGATTAGTCCTCAAGGGGAGATCCCAAAAAAGCACAAAAGCACAATTTAATTGTGTATTTCATTGATGGATCCAGCCAGCCTTCAAGGTTATGGTGGCAGAAGGTCTGTTCCAACTACCCAAGGACCGGCATCTGGGCACTAAAACTGGGTCTGTAAGTTATTCTGAGCTCAAGGTAGCCCTGCTGGCATACTGCATCAGGTTTGCTCTATGTTCTTCCTTCATACACACATAATCTGCCTAATGTTCAGCCACTCCCTGTTTTCCCACAGACAAGAAAGGGCTTGGGGTCCTCTGGACTATTCAGCAGGCATGGAATTAAAAAACCCAAGCAGCTAATGTGACTTGTTCTTTTTTCATGTCACTCTTGAGACACCTTGAGATTCCTTTTAAAGGACGTTGCTGCTCCATAGATAGGTGCTTAGCAAGTTTCTGTGTATAATTCCCATTAAGTAGGCTCAAGTTGTCTCAAAACAACTAATAAAACATCACTAATCATTATGGCAAACCTTTACCAACACATAACTGTTTCAAATGAAGATTAGGAAAACTGGAAATTTCGGGAAACACTAATAAAGACGTGACAAATATGCTGGGCCTGGGAGGAATTAATGTAGTTCCTTTTTCTTGGGTGCTAACCTGCTGATTCACACTAGCTCAAGGTCTGACTTTTCACAACAAAACTAGTGGATTTTGTATGTTTAAGGAGAGAGAGAACCAGGGTTGTGAGACTGATCTGTACCAGGTGAAAAAAGCAGCTTGCACTCAGGACAAGAAATTCACAGCAGGCTCTTGACACTATGGAAAGCCATAAAGGATCCAAGGTGGCCATCTCTCAGGTAGCATATTACAACGTCACAGCAACTCATCCTGCTAGAAAAGCTCAGACAGAAGTTACACCATTCTGGTACACAGATGTTTTCCTTTTTGGACTGATTTTTTCAAGCAGTGATAACTGAGTGACATAGTTGACTGGACTGTTTTCTCTGGACAAAGTCCCGTGTTTGTGTGTGAAGTTCAGGTATTCTTGATACTGCCATTTGCACAGTTGTTTCTTCAGTTCACTTTGAACCTATGGAAAAGGAATTTAAAAACAAAGAATCAGAAAATTAAGACTTAGTGGGTATTGAAGGTAAAATATGCCAAAATGTCTGCCTGACTACTTAGCCCAGACGCACAAAGGCACCCAAATCAGTCAGGATTAAGCCTTAACACATTTTTAGAACTTAAACTATGTCCCTATTCACTTTTGAAAACAAACAGACTTAATTTCCAAAAGTCAGATGATGACGGGAAAGTTTTTGACTGCAGTTTCTTAGTTCGCTGTTATAGCTGTGCTTCATAAATATTTCTACCTTTTTGTATAATTTCTATTTTTTCTCATATTGAACCTTCTGTGCCTCCTTGCTGTGACCTGCTATGTACAATAAGGGTCCTTCTCCATCCTTTCAGTTCATCCAGATTGAAATCCTTCTTAAAGATCCCTTACTGACTGAATCAATTTGAATACAAATTATGTTTGAGAGAGGTCTCAGAATCCTCAAAAACATAGGCAAAACTGATTTTTTTACCATCTGACACACAACTTAGAGGTAGGTTGAACAATCCTGGGGGTCCACAACCTGCTATTGACTCTACTGGGACTCCAGGGTGAGGGGACGGTGGGAAAGTAGGTTCTACATAAAGTTGCCCTACATAAAGCAGCTCACACTCAAAACTGTAGCAGAGGGAGAGCAAGTAGGTGCAGGAAACACTCTGTTCACGTTCAGCTTCATCTCCTTCTGGTCCTCCTGCAAGGGGGGTGGCTCTCCTGAATGTCTACAAACCAATTTACAAATGCCATCCTAAACTAAGAAGATATGTCAAATGCTTCTAACCACATAGCTGCCATCTTCTGTGGCTCTCATTAGTACTGAAATTCTATGACAGTGTTATAGTTGTAGCACCATTAACACAAACCCACTCCAAATTAAATGCAGAAATAAACTGTTAAGTGAAACTATTAATTCTTACAGGGGATGTATGTATGGACAAATGTGATTCAAGTACTTTGTACTTAGGAATTCATCTAGTAATTCTGTTATCTAACCCTCTACTAGGTACAGATTCTACAACAATGTACTGAAAGGAGGGTGAGACATGCAGAAGTACGTCTTGGACATCAGGGCTCTCTGAAAGTCACTGGCAATATTTATCATTGAGGTGTCCCCTATTCTGCCTTTATTCTCTCTGTTAATCACAGACATGCCAGCCCCTGTGTGCAACTTCAAGTATGGACAGAACAAGCCGTCCGAAGCCTTCAAGACTCTAGTAAATAAAAGGAGGCTTCCTCCACCCAGTACTCCAGTACTATCCCAACAAGCTCAAGGCCCTTCAACACTCCTGTGCACCGTATTCCAAAAAACAAGATGTACAATACCCATTTCATCCCATACAGAGACCACTCTGCTTGGCAGCAGCACAGTCTCTCACATTGCTGAAGATACTTAAAACTGAAGGAACACACACAGAGAAAATATTAATTTTATGATTGTAGGGAACCATAACAGATGCTTGGATCCACTGCCAAGTTGTAATGAGTGGCCAATCTGCTCCAGAAGCAGTTATCCTCAAGCAGCATGGACACAAGCCAACCCATACCGCTTAATCTTGGGACCAGAGAGCACTCTCTGCCTGACCCTTTTTCAACACCTAGTAGATTTGTGTTGTGAGATACAATATGCAAGCTATTTAAAGGCTGTTGGCAAGGAGCCTATGCAGACAGAAGGCAGGTGGGAAGTAGAGCATTCTGTATTTACAGTTAGTCCTGAAGGCAGTCTCTCAGAACAGCCTTAGAATGGCCATTATAAATTGTTTTCCTAAGTAGCAAACATATTTTAGGCATCATTCATCCTTGGGTAGGATTAATTTCACCTCCATTTAGCCAACTCTGTGAAAGTGTTCAGTTTAAGCTAGTGGGGAGGCTGAGGCACCGTCAGTGGGTCATTCTTCTCATCTAACCTACACACTTTTCTGAGGATGAGATCTGGTTTTACATTTTCTCATGGCTCTTGTTTCATGGCTTTTTGGGGAAAGTGCAAGCAAATTCTGGCAATCTATACAGTGTTTACACAAGGAGAGGAAACTGTTAACTTTTAAAATGGCAGGCTCTCCAAAATGTACTACAGGGAATTTATCCAAATTTTAACAATGTTACAAAAAACAGGAAAGAAAATGTTTGAACAAAACTACTGAAAATACACAGGCTGCCCTGGAGAAGGGAAAAGGAAAGGAAAAGGGAAAAGGAAAGGAAAAGGGAAAAGGGAAAAGGGAAAGAAAAAGGGAAAAGGGAAAGGAAAGGGAAAGGGAAAAGGAAAGGGAAAGGGAAAAGGAAAGGGAAAGGGAAAGGGAAAGGGAAAGGGAAAGGGAAAGGGAAAGGGAAAGGGAAGAAACTCACTAGGAGAAAATAAACCTAAAGAAAGTAAGCTTTCCATTGAGACATCATCATGACAGCTATCGGACACAAAGCAGAAAAAAAGTCCCCTGACAGGAAAGTCACCAACCATTTCTAAAGGGTCATTGCTTTAAAGCTTATTTTGTGTCCTTCTGTCAGAACTGTATGAATATGAATAAAGTTGACAAATGTACCAGGGGAAAAAGGAGATATGGATATTTCATGCTTTCAGGAGCAGATCAAAGCACAGATCTGTTCTGGAAATAGGAAAAAAAAAAGAAAAACAAGAGAGGCCCATGAGTTTAAAAGGTTTTGATAATCTTATGTACTTGCTACTCACCTCTGCATTTGAGAAGCAATATAGAAGAGCAACAACAAAACCCTAGGGCAGGGAAGACAGGGAGAAAAAAGCCAACCATCAGTATTTAAAGCATAGAATCAGAGAAAGACATCAGGTTTCATTCAAAATATGAGTAAGACAACAAAAATACCTATTTTCCATTGTGCCATTGGAATTTAGGTGATGTGGCACAATTTATTGGGTTTTCATAATAGGATTAAATTCCTCAGTGGACTGGCAACACTGTGTGTATATTATTGCCCTTCTATGGAGACACTAAGGACTAACTTACTGTTTACTGTATCCTACAAACAAGTTCTTCCTCAGATAAGGTAGTAGGGACCTCTGTCTTGTTCTAGTCTATATTTACAGTAGTGAATAAACTGGGTGAGGACCTGCTCTTGTTTTGCATCTTTACTGCTAAACTACCTTATTTCACTCACAAGACGATGGCTGTGTTCAAACAACCTATTGGGAAAAGTGTTGGGTCCATATTCACCCAGAACTACAGCCAGACATTTTTTGGGGGAGTGTTAGTCAGCTGGGAGCCAAGCCATTTCACAGATTTTGCAAACACAGGCAAACACTGGACAGTGCTAGACTACATCTGTATTAGTAAACTGAACAAGGCACAGCCCTGAATGCTGACCTTTGCTTCTACATGTTGTTAAAATGTCAACGTGGTCCATGACACACACAGCTTTGTCTTGGGCCAACAGGTATTTTCCCAAACAGTGTCCAGCCATGGTTGAGAGATAAGCCAGATTTTGCAAACACAGGCAAACACTGGACAGTGCTAGACTACATCTGTATTAGTAAACTGAACAAGGCACAGCCCTGAATGCTGACCTTTGCTTCTACATGTTGTTAAAATGTCAACGTGGTCCATGACACACACAGCTTTGTCTTGGGCCAACAGGTATTTTCCCAAACAGTGTCCAGCCATGGTTGAGAGATAAGCAAAAAAGCCTACAGAGGGTGGAAGCAAGGACAGGTAACCTGGGAGGAATACAGAGAAATTGTCTGAGCAACCAGGGATCCAGTTAGGAAAGCTAAAGCCCTGACAGAATTAAATCTGGCCAGGGACATCAAGGGCAACAAGAAAAGCTTCTATAGGTACATCGGGGATAAAAGGAAAATGTGGGCCCTCTCCGGAACGGAAACGGGAGACCTGGTTACCCAGGATAATGGAGAAGGTGGAGGTCCTAAATGTCTTTTTTGCCTCAGTCTTCACCGGCAAGTGCTCAAGCCTCACTGCGCAAGCCACAGAAGGCAAAGGCAGGGACTGGGAGAATGAAGAGCCGCCCACTGTAGGAGAAGATCCGGTTTGAGACCATGTAAGGATCCTGAAGGTGTACAAGTCCATTGGACCTGATGAGATGCAT
>NW_009227501.1:0-15575 GCF_000690835.1 Fulmarus glacialis | reverse complement strand
GCCAGTTTTGTACCCAGCAAAGAGTACACCTGTCCAAGCTTTGAGCAGCCAGTTTCTGCAGGAGAATGCTGTGGGAAACAGCAGAAGTAAAGACTGGAGGCTTTACTAAAGTCTAGCTAGACAATAACCACAGCCTTTCCCTCATGCACTAAGCGGGTCACCTTGTCATAGGAGGAGATCAAGTTAGTTAAGCAGGACCTGTCTTTCATAAACCCATGCTGACTGGGCCTGATCACCTGGTTGTACATGCCATGTGATGGCACTCAAGGTGATCTGCTCCATAATCTTCCCTGGCACCGAGGCCGGACTGACAGGCCTGAAGTTCCCCAGATCCTCCTTCTGGCCCTTCTTGTAGATTTCCCAACCTCCAGTCAGGTGGGACCTCCGTGGTTAGCCAGGACTGCTGATAAATGATTGAAAGTGTCTTGGTGAGCAGCACTTCTGCCAGCTCCCTCAGCTTGGGTGGATCCCACCTGGCCCCATAGACTTGTGCGTGTCTAAGTGGTGTAGTACGTTGCTAACCATTTCCCCTTGGATTCTGGGGGCTTCATTCTGCTCCCCATCCCTGTCTTGCAGCTCAGGGGGCTAAGTACCTGGAGAACAACTGGTCTGACTATTAAAGGCATTAAGTACCTCAGCCTTTTCCTCATCCTTTGTCACTGTTTCTCCCTGCATCCAATAAAGGATGGAGATTGTCCTTAGCCCTCCTTTTGTTGCTAATGTACTTATAGAAACCTTTTTTACTGTCTTTTACAGCAGTACCAGATTAAGTTCTAGTTGGACTTTGGTCTTTCTAATTTTTTCCCTGCATAACCTCACAACATCTTTGTAGTCCTCCTGAGTTGCCTGCTCTTCTTCCGAAGGTCATAAGCTCTCTTTTTTCTTCTGAGTTCCAGCCAAAACTCTCTGTTCAGCCAGGCCGGTCTTCTTCCCCGCTGGCTTGTCTTTTGGCACATGGGGACAGCCTGCTCCTGTCTTTTAAGATTTCCTTCCTGAAGAGTGTCCAGCCTTCCTAGACACCTTTGCCCTTCAGGACTACCTCCCAAGGGACTTTGTCAGCCAGGCTCCTAAACAGGCCAATGTCTGCCCTCTGGAAGTACAAAGTAGCAGTTCTGCTGACCCCCCTCCTTACTTCTCCGAGAATCGAAAACTCTATCATTTTGTGGTCGCTATGCCCAAGACGGCCTCCAACTGTCACATCACCCACAAGTCCTCTCTGTTCGCAAACAACAGGTCCAGCGGAGCGCCTTCCCTACTTGTCTCACTCACCAGCTGTGTCAGGAAGTTATCTTCCACACACTCCAGGAACCTCCTGGACTGTTTCCTCTCCGCTGTATTGTATTTCCTGCAGACATCTGGTAAGTTGGAGTCCCCCACAAGAACAAGGGCTAGTGATTGTGAGACTTCTCCCAGCTGCTTATAGAATATTTCATCTGCTTCTTCATCCTGGTTGGGTGGTCTATAACAGACTCCCACCATGATATCTGCCTTGTTGGCCTTCCCCCTGATTCTTACCCATAAACACTCAAGCCTATCATCACCATTGTCAAACTCCAGACAGTCAAAACACTCCCTAACATACAAGGTTACCCCACCATCTCTCCTTCCTTGCCTATCCCTTCTGAAGAGTTCATAGCCATCCCTTGCAGCACTCCAGATGTGCAAGTCATCCCACCATGTTTCCTTGATTGAAAGACAGTGTGGGATGGAGAGAACCAAACCTGATGCAGTTTCATCCTCACTGTGTTGGAGGAGCAGTCTCTGGAGTCTGCAGTCAAAGACATCTTAGCTTCTTCTCGGTGAGAGTTAGAATAATTAAGCAACGTAAATCACCAGGGGTCGGTGCCTCTCTTTGTTCCTTTGCGGTCTCTTATTTAGCAGCGTGGATTCAGCCAGCACGGTTCCTATGACTGAAATACGCATACATGTTTTCAAGATTAGGAAAGTAGTGATTTATTATCTTTTCACATGCAATTGCCTGTAGGATGAACAAGAACAGCTGCTCAGTACTGTAGAGCAGCAATACACAGTAGTTTGCTGCAGGGTAGGAAAGGAAGGAATTCCATAATTTGATTTAGTAGGGGAGCTTCTATCCACAGAACACAAGTGGCCAAATGCAGGTTTATTCAGGAAAACTTTGTCTTACTGTGAAAAGTGTTATTGCTTTTTAATTACTACCACCGATAGCCAAGTCCTTAACATTGCATCTGTGATGAAAGGCAGCATCCTCCAGAATCTCACTGAGGCATTTTCTGTGTTCTGGCATGGATGATGCAAGACCATCCCAGAATAACAGCACCCTCTTCTGATCAGTTGTGGGGTTCTTGGTTTTCCCACTATCCATCACTGTCAGCTCCCATTACCGCAGTTTCTCAGATCCATCAGGCTGCCAGCGCAGAATGCTATAGGAAATGAAACCATTCCCATAAATATGGATTCCTTTCTTTTTACTGAATAAAGTGAAAAACAAGATGCAAGTTCACATGCAAGCAGGATTCATATTCATGGAAGTGCAGAAAAGAAAGAATGGGAAATGATTCCTGAGTCATCTTGTGTATTCCCTTGAACGTGTAAATATTTTCCTCTACTCTCTACTGCCTCAAAGTTCTTTGTATTCAGCTTCACTTCAGCTGAACAGACCATATCTGTTGGTTGGCTGTGTTCCTACAAAAATATTATGAGTTGGCAACATATACACACTTGCCTTGCAGAGGACACCATTCAGGGGAATGTGTTATATTCAAAATCAGTTGCAGGCATAGGTAGACCTAGAATATATTGCATTTTAGGTGAGGCTTCCAATCAGTGCTACCACATTTGCAACATCAAGCATTCAACAGTCGGTATATGTGAAAATTAAAGTTGCATGCATAAATCTGTCCTCTTTTAAAAGTTCTTCAGGTCTCTGAATTGCCTACCAGCAATTGCATGTGAAAAGATAATAAATCATTGCCTGCCTTTTGTGCCTTCAGAAAAATAAGATGATCAAACCTGAAGGTTTAAAATTTGCACTTGAGGTTATATATGCACGAGCAGTCTCATTGCATAGACAACACAGTAAAGTGCTCAAGACTTGTTATGTTAAGACTCGGCGGATCTTTTGACAGAACAGCATTCCTTCATCCTGGCTGCTCCACATTAGAGATCACTTTCCAGATTGTGCAACTTTTAGATGAGGTATAATAAGAAGTGAGAAAGGCACAGATTTAAGAGAAGCAGCTTAATGAAAAAAAGTAAAACTTGACCTTATGCTCTTGTCATTATCAGCCCAATCTCCCTTCCGTATGAACCCACAGTATTGTTTAAATGAGGAAAGAGCAGCTGGAAGGGAACCAGTTTTGCATGATCCCATCTGGAACTTCATTTTTGTGGCATACTTAAACGAGATGCTAGGTTGGTACATGGGCAGGACTGATAGGATGCTGACGGATTTTAGCAGACAGCCTCTAGCAAGCTCTAGTGAGGAAAGCACAGATGGGGAATAGTGATTTTTGGCAGCTTACGATTCAGCCAAACCTGAAGGGATTGAAGACATGAGGAGAGTAAAAGGCATCTTCCTGACCCCAGGACTGTGCTCACACCAAATATCAAGTTCCTTTTGTCAAACACGGAAGTATTCAACTATTTGAAAACACCAAATACAAATAGTTGTATTTCTTTTTAAAGTTGGAAAACATTAACCAGATTTTTATGCATATTAAAATTAAAGATAGATACCACTTTCCAAACAAAAAGTATGTGAAACCTTACTATTCCAGTCAAGTACCACATATTCCCATAAGCAGCTTGATTCTGTCTCAGGATTTTGATGCCTTCCCAGAAATAACAAACAATTCAAACGCTAGACCTCATATGGAGGAACCAATCCATCCTCACAATAGCTTGCAATGAGTCTTTATGAATCTCCTTTCACAATGCAAGGGCAGTGATTGCCAATGAAAAAACTCATGTAAAAATGCAAGCCTAAACGGCCAGAGAGAACAAGTATAGCTGCCTATGCTGTTGAAATGAGTATCCAATGATTTTTTAAGACAGTCTTCTATGTGAATACCAATGAAGCAAGTGAAAATATCTTCCAGACAGGCACATTTTTCCTTATTAATATTTTTTTAGAATCATATGAGAAACTAGAGGTCACAAGTGAGCCTGCCCCTACCCTAAAAAGCTTAATACCCAAACAGACAGGAGGATAAAAGGAAGTATTATTAACTCTGTATTACAAAAGTGAAAAATGCCTGATTCTAAGAGATCCCGACAGCTACAGCTCTGGTTTAAATAGACAGAACTTTTTAGATATTCAGCACTTCCAGACCAGTTCTTAAGTGATTTTTTTTTCTGAAATCTGAAGTCAAATACTTGAAACCAGTTTCCTGAATCCCTTATAAATACTTAATCATGACACCATCCATTTACACTTTAACGTTTTGCTTTTGGGGTTCTTGAGATAACAGAAATCACTTTTACTTTAAAAACAAAATGCAAAAAGCAAAACCACTTTGTATAATTACAACTCTGATCTCCCCTCCTTCTCCCAGACATAATCCCCCCTAGAAAACTCTCACTTAATGGGCCATTCCAGTAAACCCTTATAGCTCAAAGATTGCTGTGTTTAATAGAAGCCCGTAAGTGTTGAAATAGCAAAACTTGCAGCAAGATTCCCTGAAAGCTGTGCAAACTAACATGCTTAATGGATTTTTAATGGTCCCTTTACAGACTTATGTAAGGGCAATGGAGGCAGCGGTGGTGGGAGGTTATGCTTGTGCATAATATTAAAAATATTTTGAATGTTCCACAGCAGTATCAATACCCGGTAGGACTATATTCTCATGGAAAGATACATTAAGGAGTTTCTAGCTGAATACAGCAGGTATTACATGCCTTTACCATGAGTGCAACTAATGTATTACGTGCCTTTACCATGAGGGCAACTAATGTAATACTCCTGGGGACAACACAGCATGCCTGTTGCATTAAGCATCCCCATATGATTAGTAGATTATAACATAAAACTATTGCTGGCATGACATCTATGTCTAACATGATAAGAACTCCAAATCACATATTTGTATGCAAATATGATGTTGAAAGCTGTTGTGAGGTTAGCAAGAAACTATAGAATGAAAAGTTCTGAGTTCAGAAAATTAGCAATCACTCTAAAGAACAAGAAACTAAAAATAGAATTGGCATCAGCTGGAGTTTGCAGTGCTATCTTTAACAGAAAAAGACTGGAAGAGAATTATGGCGGATACATAACAGTTTAAAAGACCTTTATTCTGGAGAAGACATGGAAAATTTCATGCATCTATGACTTCAAGCTATCATTCTCTTGTTTTCAACCTCTTTTTTGTTGCTAAAATAATGGGCTAAATTTTATTCTCGCGAAAATTACGTTAATTTAGTATGGAATTATTTACTTGACTTCACTAGGTACATAGATGTAACTGATGGCCAAACATGGTTCCTTTGTGATGATAAGGCCATCTAGGCTTAGGCACATTATCGCATTGGCAAGAAAATAGAATAGATCCTTTCCTGGTTTGCAGCTGTAGTTTTGTGATTGTTCTAAGCAAAAGCCCTTAATCTAAACACCCACAAAATACCTGAAAAAAGATGATATCTTCTCTTCTGTTGCAGTATGTTTTTAAAGACCTGAAGTTTTGAAGCAGTATTATCTTTAGTTTTCAAGGAAAAAAAATATAATTTGCAACACAGCTTTACTTCTCCCTTGCAAATGAACAGTCACAAATTCAATACTCCTCATTTTTGAGAGTGTTCAGATAAGCAGAACTTAACGAGTTAAAAAAAAATCCATTATTTTGATTTTGGACACTCTCTTTTGTACCCTAGATTCCCCATAATCAAAGCTAACGTTAGTCCACTTTCATTTTCCCAAAAGATGCCTCCTATTACCTGGAAAAATTTTCTACTTTGACTTATACTTTAATTTGCATAAAATAGGTTCTATTAACTCTGTCTACCTACCCATTTGTAGTTTGCATGCTGGATATGCTTCCTAAGGAGAAGGGGCTTGGAGAGTGTGTTGCTCCATAGGCTTGAATGTGTTGCTCTGTAGTGTTGAAGACGATGAAAAGTGGCTTGCTGCTTTCAATGCCTCAATTCAGTCTGATCGACCATATATCATGTAAGCCTCTGCAAAACAGTGTAGTCAAATCCATCTGTCTGCTGAGACAAAAATCCTTAACAGTGGAATTTCACAGTTTACAGAGAGCTGCAACTTAGTCCGCTGAACCTCAGCAAGGGAAACAATCACCAGGACCTTTTTTCCAACGTAGTAAGTGCTTTTCATCAACTCTAACATTATCCTCCTAAACTTACAGACATAACAAAGTCAAAGTTCCCTTCTTTATTCAAGTATATTGTATTTTTTTATTATTATTACTCCTCCTTCCTCCCACTCCAAGTGTCCTAACTATAGGTACTCAAGTTACCTCATATCATAGTAACAAGAATAAGCTAAAATCCTGTGCTTTCAGAGTGTTAAGAACGACTAAACTTTATTCTTACTGTCATAGCTCTGGACGTCTGTGAGAGAAGACAGACATCTGTGTAATTATACTTTTTGTTCTCTTGAACAAAATTGCATACTCTATTTTTTGAACATGTTTACATAGTCATGCTACCAAGTTGTCTTAGTTATGTTAGGCACGCATTTCTTTTCAGAAGAAATCCTGCCAGTCTAGGAGGTCTCAAAGTTCAATTGACTGACTGAGTCATCTACAATATAAGTTTCTCTGTCTGAACATATCACTCTCAGCTTCCATCAGCTCAGAGCTAGTCAATCCATCGAATTTGGAACACAAATCCTCTTAAAACAGGCAATGATTTTTGACCAGATGAATCACAACTTAAACTCCATAGACTGTATTGACTAGATCTGCACTGACTATACGGGGAGTCTAAACAAATAGTTCAGATGAAGACATCTACACAATGCAGTGGGTGTTTCCTGCTCCCTCTCTTCCCCCCGCCCCGAGTTCTTTCATTGCGTGGTGGTGAATTCAAGTTGTTAAGGTCTCAGTCTTACTTGCCATCCATCTGCAGATATGAAAAAACACAGAGCATCCATTTTGGATCAGACCAAAGGTCGACCTAGCCTAGAACTTTGTCTTCAGTAGCGATCAGAACTGGATGTCTGAGAAAAAATATAAGACTAGAGAGCAAGTTCATGTGATATGTCTCTACAGTATTCTCCCAGGGATCAGTAATTTTCAGCTCAAAGACTTTCTAAACCAGAGGCAATTTCTTCGTATTGGAGAATCCTGAGGAATTCCTTTTCTATGAATTTGTCCAACTGTGCCTTGAATGTACGCAAACTTTTAGCATCCTGCAATAGGAATTTCTACTACCTCTCTGCATTCACTTGAAGACAGCCTTGAACCTGCCATTTGCTATCTTGTTTTAATGTCCAACTCACTCCAGGTTTCACCCTGGAATAGACAGTGAGTAACTGATCTTCTGTATGCTGTTTCTAACCTTACCGATCTCAGTTCCAGATCTCTCTCTGTCTCCTCAACTGTCTCTTTTTCCAGGCTGAAGACCAAACTTACTTATCTTCCACCTTTTTACTTAGCCGTTCGATGTTTTTTAAGAGCTTTGTTACCATTCTATGAACTTTGTAGAGTCTTGCTGTACAATTCTGGGGAGGACAAACCAGACCACAAGCGAGATCTATATAGGGACATGCCATTATCTAGTGTCAGTATACATTATAATATTACTGACATTGATAATTGACATTATACAGTAGCTCATATGTCATCATGTTATCTCTGTTTTGTTCTCTATTATTAATAATTCCTACTATACCAACCGGGTTTTGATCATTAAGGAGAGTAGAGGTGATATTTTCAAAGGAAAACCTGTTATAATACCAAGATCTCATTCCTGAGTGGTAATGATCAGCTCAGAGTCCCTCATTCCACATGTAAAGATTAAATTATTTTTCCCATGTGCATGACTTTAAATTTATATTTACTGAATCGTGTCTGCCATATTAATGTTGAGATACTAAGTCTTGTAACATCTTTGTACCTTTTTTTTTTTTCATTTTGATCTCAGGCACATTATTTCCATCCCTCAAGGATTTACAGTCTTGGTTGTTTTACACCAGAACAGCACCTCAGTCATTGCAGAGACCTCAGAGCCATTAGTCATCTTTTCTTCAAAACTTCATCTATACAGCCACACCATCCCATCAAAAACACATTTCCTCTTTCTGTGAAACACTTCAGGTTCTTAATACAATCCAAACTGCAGTGTGAAGAAGCTGGAATCAAGCCTATGCCATGAGCTGAAGAGAAAGTTTCAGGGCAGGCTTAAATATATCAAGCCCCATAAACTATGCTTGAGTTCAAAAACAGTATCCCCCATCTCTTGGAAGAGCAAAGGTCATAATAGCTGCAAGGGAACTAGGGTGTTCCTTGTTCTGCCCTCCCTGTGCCTGATCCACACGCATCTCCTGAAGAACAACCTGCCCTTGTTCCAGCTGAGGAGGGTATTTAGGAGCTCTCTAAGTGCTTAATCTTCCCTGCTGGCATATTTACTTTTGAACTGCTTTGGATTTGAGGAAGAGTTACAACCCATGTGTAATAGAACAGTGGGCAGAGCCAGGGTCTCCCAATGGAATGTTAAATGTGAACTGTGCAAATTCATGTTGTTGTATTGAGTGTATATACAGAAGATGAAAGGCTGTATCTTTTTTTTTTTCCTACTATTAAGTACACTTATGTTGTCAGCTCTTAAACTCATTAACTCCGGGACATTTAAGTTCTGCCAGTTTTATTCCTGATCCTACTGAGAGTTTTTTATTTCTTACAAATTAACTCATCCTCAATTGCTTTGATCCCCTGAATTCCCAGTCAGTTCATTCCCTGATGAGACCAGAGGCTTAACTTGTTTCCACTTGAAAATGAGCGTGTATGCACACACACATATAGACACATAGTGTAAGTGTAACTTGTAACTTTTCCAGTTCATTATTTACACATATATTTGGTTTTCATGTTCCTTTGGGGAGTAAGTTCCCTAAAGTGCAAAGTTTTAATCATAAGGCTTGTGGTTTTTTGGTTAGTGCCAAAAACACTGTTTCTAATAACATTTTGGCTCCACTTATGTATCCAAAAGTCTACTGCTGTGGGGGAAGGAAGAATGATTGTCTTCCAATAACAGCGCCCAGCATAGCACGTATCTTTGTAAACACGAAATGGGAGAAAGGCTGGCCAGAACAGAGCTATCCCCAGCTCCACCATGCACAGAGTGATACAGTACAACTCTGTGCCCCTTGTTCAACTTAGAATTAATGAATTACACCTTTACTTTTTGGTTGATAGCTTAGACATATTCTGCTGCAGTTTTGTCTGTTCTTGCTTTGAAAAAAACATCTGAACTAATGATGCTGCTGACATCTTCTTTGTCCATGCTGTGCAAACTCTGCCTCTACTTGCAAACTCTCACAAAGCAGTGTAATCTATTGCAGTTCTTGCATCTTTTCAAAATCTTAGGTGCTTTGCATCTCTATGCCATTTAGTGGGAATTCTGACTTTGAACTCTGCAGGATTTTCCACGATTTTTTGTCTTTGATCTTATTTTTTTCTTTTTCCACAGCATTTTAGATTCCCCTGCAGAACATCAGCACTGCTAGAGCCTTGTCCGTCCTCCATGGACTCAGTAGTAGTGCATTTTTTTGGGCAAATTCTAATTGCTTTGTCAAGAGCCTGTTCTAAAACTTCCCAGGTTTATCTGTGTGTGTGTGTTTTGTTCAAAACATCATCTTGTCTCTAATCTTTTATCAAGCTTATTTAATCTTCCGCCACCAAATTAAAGAGGCTGGTTCTTCCACTCAGATAAGTCAGAAGACCACCTCAGCTTTTTTGTCCACTCTGACAACATCACTCATGTTTCATTTTCACACAAGTGTCAGTGCTCTTCGAATTTCTATAATTAGTTTCATAGTCGGTCATTTCTGCATGACTAAACTGAAAATTACTCAAAAATGTGAGTGCTCCAACCTAGGCTGTTTTCAGAAATAAAGTTACCTTATGGCTGTCTTTTTTTTGTGTGTGTGATGTATATTTGTTGTACATTCACTTGACTTTTTAATATAAAAATTGGAGTTCTGTATCAAAACATGTATTTTTGTTGCTATTTCCCATTTGACCTCCCCATTTCCACTGTTTCAGGTCTGAGGGGTTTAGTTACTTCATTCATTAATTTTCTCATCTCTATTTTTTCTTGAGGTGGTGCTTAATAAAGAAAGCTAAAGGACGTGTGGTGCAAGAGTGGCACCCACCCTCTCCATTTCTCTGGGATAAGGCAGCCTGCCAAAGGAGCAAATATTCTGGATTATCCTGCCTTCTACTTCCAGCAGCTTCTACAGCCAACAGAAAGGCTGAGCAGTCAGCAGTGATACACCCACTAGCACCGAAGAGCTCCTGTTGCTCAGACCTTCTCTTCTGATTGCCCTGCTTTCCTTGCTCTCGCTGACACAGGTAACTGCCTGAATCATTTCTTGTGACCACTCCAACCTCATTGCACTCATCCACCTTCTGCTTTGTTCTCTGGGGCTTGCAGTTGATGAGTGAAGGGATGGTTAGGGAGAGTAGCCAGGGGAGGCTCCAGGCACAGAGGAAGACCAGACAAGAAGCGCTTCCAAACAGCTTTAATGCAGCATCACTTGGAGCTAACCGACAAACAGCTTTGTCACTTTGGCTTGCTCCTGCTTTCACTTCAAAGGTCTCTTTCCTCAAATACCCAATTTGCATGAGCTAGTTCAGTCTTTGGTTCCCTTCTGAAGCCAGCCATAATTAATAAATAATTATTTATTCCAAGAAGAAACCAAGACACACTGACAAGATCACCATGACGTTCACTCCAAATCAACAACATGGAGGTGTATCACATCACTGTTGTTTTTCTCTCCAACAGTGACATTCTTCTAACAGCATCTGAGCCAGTCCTGTCCTCAGTTTCTTCTCCAGACCCTTGTAACAGCATGAGGCACACGACATAATGCTGCAAAAGCACTGCTCTGCTGAGCTCTGGCATAGCCTTTTCATTCTTTTTGTCTCTTTGAACTGAAACAGAGAGATAAGCAGAGCCCAGAAAATAACAAGTATGTATCAGAACCACAAGAAAAGCAAAATGCTCTGAAGGACACCAATACCAACAGTTGTATGACACACGTGTGACTGGTTTCCTCTGGAGGGTGCTAGGACTGGGCAGGGAAGACATGGACCAGCCCACATCAGCTGGGGTTTTCTCCACAGTGATGCAGTTTCCAACAGGTACTTCCGAGCAATAAACTGTCAGGTTACTCAGTGACAGAAAAGACGACAGTTATGCTTCCTCACTGCCTGAATTTTAGGTAGCGCTGTGTGGGAACACCCTAGCTGTAAAGATTATGCAGCTATAACTCTGTATATTGTTTCTGGCTATTTGAATTTTCATTTGTGAACTTGGTAGTGCTGTGGTTTCAATGTGCAAAGCTGACTGGAAATTCTGTTATTACCGAAAATAGTTGCTTAGTTTTCATGCCAATCTACTTCCCAGAGTAATACTGGAGCAATCCTTTTGAATAAGCAGAAGCTTGTTCAAATTGAAACTGAATTTAATATTCATCTCAACTCCAGAAGCACAACCTGTGAAGTTGCCAGCAAAAGAAAAATTACTTTAACATTTAGAAATAACTAATATCCAGAATCTTTAACTCCCTGTGTTTTCTAGTTTTCTACTGGTTTTATGTATGGACCAAAGTCAAATTGTCTTTAATAGAAAATTCATAATACTGTATAGTTAAAAAAAAAAAAAAAGAAAAAAAAGAAAAAATCAAAAGGGGAATACCCAAGTCATTTATGTGACCATTGGTTTTTTTTTCCCTAAAGTATGCACATTTTCTGAAACTTTGATTCATTTTTTTTAAACCATTCAGCAAAGGAAAAAATATTGAAATCTCAAAGTTCTTCTAGGATTGTATAAAGTTTTCCTGTCCCTCTCTAATGCTAAGTGTGACTTGCCTGACCAAATGAAGTGTAGATATCCCTATCTAAATTACTCACACTAGCTTCGTCTTATAATCAATAGAGATAATTAAGTATTGCCAAGGTAAAATACATTTCATCCTAAATGAAATGTCTACATTTGGTCAAACGAATTGTGCCCTGAAAATATTTATGTCTCTCCACTGACCGCAGGAGACAGACTGACTTGCACAGACATAGCCACCTAAACTATATCTTAGCTATATAAAGGCAGGTGCCACAAATCTAAACCTAGGCCTAATTTCTCAGATTGCACCTCACACACAGCAGAAGTCACTAGATTAGGAAAAATGGACTGAATTACTTTTTTTCAAGGCAAATACAGGGAATGAAGTAGGTTGTTAAATAGCTCTAACACATTACCACAGCTACTTACTTCTCAAAGGGAATGTTGAAAATGCCTGATCCACTAAAATGATTTTATATTTTTAAATATTCTTTGTAGACCAAATTCTAAACTTCTTCTGCCCAGCGTCAGTGAAATACATATATTTCACTTTAGAAAATAATTCAAAAATTGAGCTGATTATGAAGCAAGAGCCTGTTCGCCTGAGGCACCAAAAGAGTTTTTCAGTGAGAACCTGTGGATCAGGAATGCATGATGCAACACATACGTGATAACAGCAGCTTGAAGGACTCTAAGCAACATAATTTATTTCTTATCTGAACCATACAGCACACATTAAGCAAAAATGTATATGGGGTTTTTAGGGGTTTTTATTGCAGATACATTATTAAAGCTCTGAATAAGGTTCAAAACTAGTCACAAAGGAATGAAAAGGCACCCTTATAGCCATGTTCCACAAGCATCCTCTTCAGGCCATTGGAAGAGAACTTATTTGCTGTGCTGAATAAATCAATATATTTCAGAAGCTGTATGGAAGACAGTTTAATTAGACATGACTGTTGTTAAAGGCCTTCTTCAGCATCCTTAACTCCCTAGTTAGTGTCTTTTCTGCAAATAATTGACTTGCAGAAAGACCTAGCAAACATGTTCTTCAGCTGTGTTGTGTGATTTATACTCCCAATCCCAGAGGTTCCCAGTTGGTGATGGCAACAATTATTTTACTAGAGCGGTGAGTGACTACTGAGAAGGCTGGTGGTAGAACTGGTGATTTGCAGTTGAATATTGGTAACAGCACAGGTGATTTGCAATTATTATGTAGAAGTGAAGGTGGTCTTGCCATTTGTTGTTTGTGTATGTCTGGATGACTTCCTGAGCAAGCTGGATGACTCATTGTGTATGAGAAAAAATTGGTTGCTAAGAGGGCTGTTACTCTGTGAGACTCACCAAAACAAATTCAGCTCACAACCCAAGCTACCTTTGCTGAAGACCAAGGAAGAGACAGTTCAGAGTATCCTGGGGGGAGACCGAACACTACTCTGTTATTTTCCTACTACAGAGTAGTCACTAACTGACCACTCAGAGAAACTGTCTGTATTTTTTTTTCTCTTTTTTTTTTCTCTCTTTTATATTGTCTTGACAGTGAAAGGCTTCTGGCATAGGATTTATGAAGTAAAAAGCTAAAAGGAAATGTTTAAGATTTATGTCCTACATCTTGTGCCAGCATCTATCACAAGAAAAATGCATATGTAGTAAAACCTTGCCATGGTATCATAAGTCAGATATCCATCCCAATGAGACCATCCAGAGAGCCCAGGCAGGAGCAAAAGGAGACCAGGGCTGAGCTGAAATGGAGCCCCTGAGTCCATCGGCAGGGGTGGAGAGGCCCCAGGTGGGGCTGGTTGGGGACCAGTAAGGCCCATTGATGCCCTCAGGGCCCTGATCAACAGATATATTTTTTTCTTGAAAAAAGTAGTGGGAGCAGGTAGATGGTAGATCATGTGTATTGGTATTGATGTAAACATTTTTTAAACTTCAGTTTCCCTATATTTTGGAAAATATCTACCACCCACAAAATGTGTTTTCTTGCACAGGGTGCTCTTTATCTTTCTTGTAACAGCATTAGTCAGACCAAAACCAGGTAGATGCCTCTTCATATTGAAATGCTAAGTGCAACAAAGCAAGGTAGGCATGACTGAGTGCTTACAGTCAAAGGAAGCATTGGTTTTGACCTCTCTGAGAGCAGTGATGGACATCTGAGTGCAGAGGCAGGATTTCAGTGTGCTCCACAAGCCAAACAGGAATACCTTCCAGTGAGCAATCCATTTTCTAAGCACATGCTGAATGGATGGAGTTAAACATGCACATTAATGCTTTCTAAAATTAGAAGCATGTAACAGACTCAGTGATGCAGAAGAGCACTCTACCCCAATTAGTCATAACATTTCGATATAGACTAAAGTTTGAGCATAAAAGTAATAATATTTGACGTACCGAGGCTATTCATGTGCTCATTTTGCCTCCCTTCTTAACTATCCATTCTATAGAGAAACTCTGCAAATCCTTCTAAATGTATCAAATATATTACTTAAACTAACTACAAATAAATTGAATCTAGAAGCCCAAATTATGACGCTCTCAGTTCAGATATGGCTCTCCCTTTGCTTTCAGCCTTAGCAGGAAATTAAAAAATCTAAAAGTCCTTGGATCCTCACATGAAGTGACTTTGACCTTGGGGTCTGTAACTTTTCCCATCTCCCACCTTTGCTGCTGTATTCTGAGAAGGTGATCCCACTTTCATGCAAAAGAAGAAAGGTTTCCATTCAAAATAGATGAGGAAGATCACAATTTTTATCAGTCCAATAAACAAGCTGAATTATAGTCAGACATATTTCCCTCAGGAAGTTTTGTTGGAAGTTCTGATGCATTTCCTCAAATCACTTCCAAATAGGAAACTGGCTAACTTTATAGATATTTTTTGTTATGTTCTGTTCTGCCCTGTTCTGTTCTATTCTATTTCCTACTTAATGTGGATAGAAAATTGGTGTAACGGCTGGGAACTGAATTATCTCCTCTATGAGGAAAGGTTGAGAGAGCTGGGACTGTTGAGCCTAGAGAATAGAAGGTTCAGGGGGGATCTTATCAATGTATATAAATTCCTGAAGTGAAGGTGCTAAGAGGACTGAGTCATGCCCTTTTCAGTGGTGCCCAATGACAGGACAAGGACAATGAGCACAAACTGAAACATGGGAGGTTCCCTCTGAACATCAGGAAACACTTTTGTCCCATGAGGGTGACCAAGCAGTAGCACAGGTTGCTCAAAGAGGTTGTGGAGTCACCCACCTTGGAGGTATCCAGAAGCTGTCTGGACATGGTCCTGGGCAACTGGCTCTGGGTGGCCCTTCTTGAGCAGAGGGGTTGGACCAGATGACCTCCAGAGGTCTGTTCCAACCTGAGTCCTCCTGTGATTCTATGTTTTAGTATTGCCATCAATACCTGACGCATGTCACCTCAATACTTTTCAAGTTTTTGAAACATTCACCATGTTTTCGGTGGGATAGAGCAAAAAGAACTTTGCTGAAAAGAGGTTTTTCTCTTTCCTCTTTCCTGAAAGAACCCTTATTTGCTGTTGTTCTCCAGAAGGTGGGCAAAAGAAAAGAAAAAAAAAAAAGACA
>NW_009227500.1:94594-115047 GCF_000690835.1 Fulmarus glacialis | reverse complement strand
GTTGGCCCTTACAGATTCTGATCTTGGCTCCTACACGAGAGATTGCTGTGCAGATTCATGCTGTAATCACAACTATTGGAATAAAAATGGAAGGCTTGGAATGCCATGTCTTCATTGGAGGGACTCCTTTGAACCAGGACAAAATCAGACTAAAGAAGTGCCATATAGCAGTTGGCTCCCCAGGTATGGATGTGCTTCATTGTGCTTCAGATACCGTCTGATACTTCACAGTACAATAACTGGTGCTTTTGAAATCTGGGTTCCTTTTTTTAATAATAGAGGGTAGTTTCAAAGGCCAGTGCCAGACACACTTAGACCAGGTATTTTTAGTCAGAGGTTATTCTAAATATGCTCTTTTTAAGGCTTATTAAATTTTTTTTAATTACAAAATTCATAATTAGAACCTTTAAATTAATTTTTTCAACTTTTGTTTTACTTTTTTCTTCATATGTAGGTCGAATAAAACAGCTCATAGAGTTGGACTACTTGAATACAGCCAGTATCCGGCTTTTCATTCTTGATGAAGCAGACAAGCTTCTAGAAGAAGGCAGCTTTCAGGAACAAATCAAGTAAGAAAAACACTTCTCATGCATTTATCAGTAGATTAGATACATATTTGTTAGTCATTTCCGTTTGTTTATCTCACAGTTGGATTTACTCTTCGCTACCAGCCAATAAACAGATGCTTGCTGTTTCAGCTACTTATCCTGAATCACTAGCTAATGCTTTGACCAGGTACATGAGAGAGCCAACATTTGTGAGGTTGAACCCTACTGATCCAAGTCTCATTGGTAAGTAGAAGTTAGTTTATAGTGATGTTGTTATCAATAGATTTAAAACCAAAACATGCACCTTTAAAATTTGTGATGCTTCATAATTTCCCCCCACAGGTGAGTTGATTAGCTTACAAAGTATTTGTTTCCCATATTGATGTATTTAAAACATCAGTGATGAATGTAATTTTGTTTTTTCTATCAGTTCCAAACATATTTCAGCCTTTTAAGAAAAACCTGTCCTGCAGGTTCTTATTTGGCACATGTGTGCTTGTTTAAATTTCAAGTCTTTTTTTCAGCTGCAGTGACACGTGTTAACAGCAGCATAGCACTGTGCGTGTTTTTATGCAAACCCTTAATCTCATAGTATTTTTGGTTTCATGCTCAGGGCTGAAGCAGTATTACAAAGTTGTGAATTCCCATCCGCTTCCACATAAAACATTTGAGGAGAAAATCCAGCACCTACAGGAGTTATTCAGCAAGATTCCATTTAATCAAGCCTTAGTCTTCTCAAATTTGCATAGCAGGTAATAAGTTTGAAATAATCTGTAAAAAGCATGTTCAAAAGCAGTGGTTGTAATGTCCAGTCAGGGATAAACTTATATAGACCTTCTGTAAGGTCTCAAAGCAGTATGCAAATTTCAGATCTGAAATACAGCTAGAGGAATGCACTATGAAGTACTGAAAATAAAGGAATGCTTTAGCATGAAGGTACCTTATGTACTGTTCAGAGTACAGTGAGACCTGATATCCTGTTGTCCTTTTCCATCTGTAAGATGGCTGTTCTAGATGTAAAGATGAAAGTGACAGTTTTGGAATGTGGTTCTTGGCTGTAAAGAATAGCCTGTTAAGAAATGCACAGGGGTTGTTAGGTCTGCAGCTTTATTTACAATTTTCATTGTGTATATTCTGTCAGGGCTCAACATCTAGCTGAAATACTAACATTCTGCTGAGTGCATTTCGGGTAAGTCCATTCAAAACTTTCTGATGCTATTGAAGTTGTGCATAAATGTGACCTAAAATAGGAAAATTAATCTTAAATCACAGTTTGCATGGCCTCTGGTTAAATAACTAAGAATAGCATTTGAAACTTCATAGGTCTTTAGGATTTAAATATTAATTGATTTTTACATTGATTAACTTTCCTGTTTTCAGATTTGTTTGAGAGTCGTTTTTATGAATGTCTAGATGAGTGCATTGGCTTATTTGTAAAGAGAAAGTTTACTTACATTTGCAGGTTGAAGCAGTGTTTCTTTGGAATGCAGATGTTGAATTTAAATCTTTTTTATTTCTAGCTTCTCTATAAAAAGCTCATAGCTGGCACCTAATGTTTTTTAGAAACCTTGAATTTTTACTTCAATGGTGTTTTCCATGGCTTATATGTTTAAGTAAAATTTGTCTAAGTCAGTGTTGTTCAAGTGGCTTAAGTATCTACATATTGGTTTCTCTTTAAAAACAAGCAAAATAATTTTTTTTGTAATGGATTTCCTTATTTTCAAGTGTTTGTTTGTTCCTTGTTTACTCATTTGGAACTGATGTTTGAGGAAGTTTCTCTCAACCTTACTTCTGATTTCATCTACAGTTTTACAAAGCAGTGTTTTCCAGAATTTCAGGGACATAAAACTGAAGAATGTAACCTGTTTCTAATTTTTGTCTTTCTAGGCAGCATGAATCAAAATCAACGACTTGATGCTATGGCTAAATTAAAGCAATTCCACTGTAGAGTTCTGATTTCCACGGACTTGGTGAGTTAGTATTTTATAGCATACATGAGTATTGTACATGAAGTTACTTCAGAGAATTAGATTTGACTTGGAATTGAATAGAACATAGACGTACTGATAAAGCATGTGACTTGAGCACTGTGTGCGACTTATTTTCACCGTGAAACTTAGAAATTGTTCCCTATTCCTCATCTGGTTCAAAAATAATTTTTAGTTTATGTATTGCTTTGCAGAAGCTTATAGATATTTCAGAGCAGTAGAGTTGTTTGCTTTGGATAGGAGCTATGGGAAGGAAGTTTGTTTCTCTAGTACAATAATAATATCCCAATAATAATATCCCAAACAGCTTTAAATAGAGCAGTGGTGATGCTTGAGGCACTCAGCTTTTTTGTGGCTGATGTATTTTTCTCTCCAGTTGATTGTTTGAGGTCCTGTCATGAAAAGATTAATTTTTTGATGCTGAGGGAAAAAACATGCTTGCTTGTATTTGATACTTAGAAGGCATGAGGAAAATGATCCCTCATTTTCATGGTTGCATGCAAAATGCCTGTTCTAGTGTAACGCTGTAAACTGGCTGGAAAATTGTAGGTGCTTTATATGGTGTATTGTAACAACTAAAAGTTACTATATGAGCAGTTACTCCCAAATATGTTGCATTTATTTAAAGATCTGCTCAGCATATTCAGTTACCTTTCCCCTTCTCTCCTCACTTTCTCAAGACATCTCGCGGAATTGATGCTGAAAAAGTGAATCTGGTTATCAACCTGGATGTACCTGTAGACTGGGAAACATACATGCATCGTATTGGCAGAGCTGGCCGCTTTGGTAAAAACAGTCATGTGGATTTCTTGAGCTTGTTCTAGCTTCGCTGGCTCTGGTTAGGTAATAACACTTTCTGTTGTCTATCACAGGAACTTTAGGCTTATCTGTGACATACTGCTGCCGTGGAGAGGAAGAAAACATGATGATGAAAATTGCTCAGAAATGTAATCTTCAGCTTCTTCCTTTACCAGGTATGCTCTATCCTATGAATGCAGCTGTTGTTTTGTTGGTTGTTTTCTGTTTATTCAAAGCTTCAGACAAGTCCACATAAAACTGACATGTATCTTCTCTGCTGAAGTTGCATTAATTTTGGTACAGGTTTTTCATACTCTGCTAATGACTACTTGTGTAACTGCTGCAGTTGTGCGAAGCAATAGAAAATGAACTTAGTGCATGCCTATGGATAGGGAGAGGAACTCTGCATCCAGCTGTTGCTTAAGCAACTACATAACTACTTGGATTTCCAGAAGTCTAGTATTAAGCCTTTCTCAGGCTGTAAGATGCAGTAGAAGAAGTAAGGAAGGAATAATTGAAACAACAGAAGATATGCTACCCTTGCTTTGCCAGAAGCTGTTCTGCTAGAAATGTAGCATTTATCTTCTTACATAGTTCTAACTTTTTACCTGGTTAGGTAGGATATGAAAAATAGGTGACAATAATGCAGTGCTGCGTGTCTTGATCAACTTCTTGATGCCTTCCACGAAGAAAAAGTTCTGGCTATTTGAGCTTTTTCAAGAATTGAAAGGGTTGGTTTGTAGCCCTAACGTAACATGTCTTAACATCTTATTTGCGATTTTGCAAAGCTTTACTTTGGTACTCATTTGAGTTCTAGAGGGAAGGATGCACTTAATTGAGTGCCTGCTTGTTTCCCTTTTGTGCAGAGCCTATACCTCCAGGAATGATGGATCAGTTTGAAGATGGGGAGGTAGAAGTCAAACCTGTTATACATACAGGTGCTTCAGTGAATTCTGACACTGTGTGTCTTAGACAAGAGGAACCAGTACTGCAGCCTGTCCAAAACAGTTTTTCAGAGGTACCTCAGCCTCTTTCTAATCTTCCAGGTGATAATTCTTCTGTAGAAAGGCCAAAAAAGGCTCTGAAGCAAAAGCAGATAAAAAAGCGCACAAATTCTGCAAATACAGAAAAAGGTAGCAGAAACCCCCAAACTTCCAGTTGCCACACAGAACAGCGGAATCAAGTCAAAACTGTCTCCAGAACGGATGGGCAACGTAACACTCAGTGTCCAGATGAGGAGGCCTTAAAAAAAAATCTTCCCAGAATTCCATGCTTGTCTTCTTTCAAAAACCGACAGAACAATCCCTGGAACTTCTCAGAGTTTGTTGAAGACTATGAGTATTTCATTAAAGAAGGGTTGGAGAGAGAGGTTGAAATTTTAAGAAGCTATTCAGGCCCAGGAGAACAATGTGAGCTCCCCAGAAATGGTGGCATAGAGTGGAAAGAGGTGGAACATAATACAGAGATGGTAGCCAATGGTGATGTGTCTGGTGACAGTGATGGTTCGTACAGTTCCAGGGCTTCCTCCAATAATAGGGAAAATAACTCATGCTTTGAAGCATTTTCAGATACACAGGAGAAGAATGCTGTTCCCCCAATGCGTCAGGGTCATGCAAGCTTCTGTCTTACACCAGAGAAGCCTCAGGAGCTATCACAAGTCCCAAAGCAAAACCAAGTGAAAAAGAAGGTGCTGAAACAAAACACTAAACAAAATAAAAACCATTACCATCAATTCCCTAGTCCTTCCACGAGAAAAACTGAAGATGACTGCTCCTGCAGCTCTTGGGATGATGGTGTTCCATATGAGGCTTGGAATTACAAAAACTACTGGAAATCTTATTATCAGGCGTGGCAAAACTACTATGCTGCAGTGTCTCACTATAGGAAAAGTTACAGACGGTTTAACTGGATGAACGCCTATCATGTCAACTCAGTCTATCTTCAGGAACTGCTGAAAAGTGGTGATTGATGTAATGACACCGCTGTTAGGGACGGGCTGGTTGGTGCCATCAATGGACGTTATCTGTGAGAACGTAACTGCTGGTCTGCAAGTACATTGACAAACATAAGCAGACATTGTTTAAGATTGAAGAAAAATGTTGTCTTTTTCATAAGCGAGCTGTGTCTAGGTAAATGTTTTACATGCATTCCAGTGATGGTGTTACAACAAGTTGTTAATAAAAGGAAATGAAAGACAGCTGGATGTTCAGTTGCAATCTTTACAATCCAAAGTAAACAAAGGAAGATAAAAGGTAGCAACTTACATGTAAGAAGTCTCAGTAAGGAGAAAATGCAAACCAACCCCAGTTTTATTTGCCTGACTTGTCTTCCATGCGGCTTTTGGGTGAAGATGAATTCACCATAAGACTAAGAAGTCTGTTTAAAGTTGGACATCATTCCATTTTCTGTAATTCTCTTCTTAAACACCAGGCACTGATTATATACTAGTTAAGTGGCAGAGTGAAACCTGCATCTCAATGCCTGTATTGCTAATTTAAATCCAGTTAATTAACATTGTATAAATAACATATCTATAGCTAGGTGTATGGCAAGCTGTGCAGTAGAGGATGGTTTAATTATGTAGAAAATGCACAGCAATCATAATTGGTCTGTCCCTCTGGGTGCAGCAGTATCAGACTTGCCACACTTACAGGAAAGCTTTAATTAGAAGTGAAATTACCTATTAGTACTAAAACTAATTGGCACTTCCTATTTGGCTTGCACTGCTTTGTATCTAGCTGTCCTGAAGCAGGAAAAGATGAGAGTACTGGCTGGCTTAGGGTATTGACCCTAAGTTGACTCTGCGCTAATTTTGAAACGTGATCCTCTAGCTTTAGTATGTTTGGGATCATAGGGACAGATTTCTTCAAAGTTCACCATAGTCTGTTTGGGTTTTGTGTGTTGGGTTTTTTTTTTTCGATTTTTTGGTTTGTTTGGTTTTTTTTTTGAGCAGAGTAAGGCTGGAAATTTCTTAGTAAAAGCACTGCTTCCTACCTACTATGAACTATACTTCCAAGGAGACTTGCTTCTTTAATTTGGTGAAATGGATGTCTTCAGGGATGCTTGATTGCTCACCATCAGCAACTTTCAAGTTCATTTTGAGGAATACAGTATGTTTTCACTCAGCTTACATAAATCACTTGCTGCCTGAACATTCCTAATGTTGCAAAATTCCCTGTACAAATCCTGTGGTGTCCCTGGCAGCACTTCTGAATTTTCTGTGCAGTGGTGGGTCTAAACTTTATACTACACAATTCCAACTCTCTTCACTGTGCAGGAGAATTGTAAGATTGATTTAGCTCATGAGTGGCATAGAAATGTAGCACAAGGTGGGCAAGCAAGGACGCTGTCCTGCGTGGGGTGGGTTTGCTGTCAGTTGGGGCAGTGGTGGCCCCTGGTGGGTGTCAGCCCTTACTGCAAGAGAGGAAAGTGCTCTGCAAGCTCTTCTGTTCAGCTCTAACTCGGTGGGTGTTAGAAGTCACCTAATAAGTAACTTTAATTTCTGCTTAAAGAATTTTGAAAATTTTAAATGCCTGTAAGTGACACTTTCTAATATGGTTAAGATCAGATCAGCTAACCCTATATGCGATACAGAATGCAAGACTTTGGCCTAAAGGGAATTGCAAAGATGAGATTGCCTTTTAAAAGAAAGGCATAAGATATGCTCTTTAAATGTAGTAAATATCTTGTTAGGAGAAGTATTTTTCTTTCTCTACTTTTTTTTTTCCCTGCCTTACTCCCTTTGTGTCACAAATCACCCCAGGGGAGGGGGCTCTCCTAGGTTTTGTCTGTGTAGTTTGAGAAGGCGGAGACGATACGATTTTGTTTCCAAGATGAATTTTGCTGCAACTTTTAATGTTCAAAAGGAGGATACTGTAAGAGCTACTCAGCTATTTGCATTATTGCTCTCCTATAACATCTCTGTCATCTTGCTGTTTTCATTAATGATTAGAGTTATTAGTAATTAAATGCAACTCGAGTGGCTTAGGCCAACACCCAAAGTTCTCCAAAAGAACCTCCCAGAATTGTTTTAGAAGAAATCTACAGCATCATCTTGGTGTTTGTGGCACATACTCTGTTTAATCCAGATTGGATACATCAGGTACAGCAGTGGCACAAGACTCAATACTGTAAATGGTATACAAGTTTCAACATATGCACTACAATTCCAAAAAAAGACAACAGGAAACTTGGTTCTTCTAGAAAGTTGTTCTCAAATGAAGCTACCTGCAGTTGTATACAGTACATTTTGTATCTGTCTTCTGATGTTCGTAAGCAAAGCCCATTTATAGTACGAAAATAGAAAATAATAAGGTTGAGAGCTTCTCATAACATAAAACTCCTAAAGAAAACACCATTGCATTGGAATGCCTTACTGATTTATCAAAAATATACCATCACACGCATTTTGTAAGATACTTCATTAGTCCGAGGAGCCAATGGGAGCTCCCAGTCATAGTTGCAACAGAACGGAGAAGAGCATTTGATATAGTTGTTAACTTCTCACCCAGACAGCTGTGTGACTTCTGTGACTAGCACTAGTTTAAATCAAAATGAAAAGAAACACGTGCACACGTACACACATAACGTAACAGACTGAGAACAAAACTCAAGAAGGAATTTTCACAAGCTCTTTGTCACCTGGTCTTTTGACTGGTCCACCTGAAGTTTTTCTGGCACAGTTTTTGCATTCTGAACGTAAGTAGCAGTACTTTTCTGGTACGCTTTCTCAGAGTTCTCTATGGTATTTTGTAGGTATTCATGAATTGAGCTTCACTTATTGAAAGAGGAGGTATTAAATTCTATACAGCTTGTATAATTGGCAAAGAGAGGTGAAATGACTTCTTTGAGGTCACTTAGTGATTCATCAAGACAATCAGGAGTAGAACATAGGTTCCTGATGCTAACCCTCCTAGCTGTAATCAATGTGCATGCTGCCTTCTGTTTGTTTTTAAAGTTTTAGAAAGATAATGGCATCGTTAAATGTGAAGCCTAAAAACTTGAGCTCTGAAGTCATATATCTAGTGCAGCTGCTTAAAGTATTGGAGAAAAAAAAAAAGTGATTTTTCAAAAAAATCAATTAAAATATATTTGATTGGTAAATTATGTGGAAAAGGTGTATTATTCACCTAATTTTGAAAGCAGAATAAATTCTTCAGTTCAAAGCTGCTGATGTTCGCAAGCCATCCATGAATGCTGACTTTGTAACTCTGCCATAGTCTGACATAGAAAAAGTATCACAGGATCCAAAGGGATGTTTGCAACCCATAAATTAAATGCAGTTTTTAATATGCTGCATTTGCTCTACAATACATGTAAGACACAACATGTTTACAATCTCTTTACTTAAAAAAGCAAAATATCTGAAGAAACATTGCTTTCTTTAGCTGGTATTAGTCTGATTTTTATGCACATCCCTTAAGCTGTCTAAACTAGAATGATAAATGCTGGTTCGCAGTACTAGTGTATCATCAAGTGTTTCAGGTTGAAGTAGCATTGATTCATATTTAGTAACTGTAAAGAGGGATGTATTTTAAACTACCTATTAATTTTATTCCACACTAAAGCCGTGTGTGTTACTTAGTTTACCTTTTCCCCAGTTCACTTTTAACAATGATAATTTTTGACAGACAAAAGTAGTCTCTGGGATGAGAATTTGCTGTAGAAGGTTTTGTATTCCTCTTATGCTTGTAGGCAGCTAACTTGCAATGTGGAAAGGAGAATAATTTAACCTGGTGTGAGGGAGTATAATGGCAGCAAGAGAGGAAAAAATAAGGAAAGAATTATGACTGAAGAGCAGGGGAAAAATCCTTGACATTGAGACCTTTTAGTCTGGAATAAGCTCTCCAGGGGAAGCGTGGAGTCCTTTCCTTGTAGAATTTTAAATCTAATCTAGAGAAAGCAATGCAATATATTGCAGTGAAGGATCTTGTTCTAGCAGAGGATGGATTATGTTTTTTAATTCTTTAGTTTTTATGTACCGAGATGTGTTATCTGTGGCCTCTTCTTTATGGGTGCCCTTAAGATTTTTAAGGAAAAGGAAAGTAAAAGGTGGATTTTAGAAAGAGTAGATGGAAGTCAAAGCCTAGATGTGAAAGGTATTTCTCATAATTCTTTGCCAACGGGGTGCGATTCCTTCTATTAGCAGCCCAATGCCAGGTGAGAAGAGAGTAAATCTATTAATAGAATATGCTGAAAATCTGTGAAAATATTTTTCCCTCAGAAAAGGCTTTGGAAAGGAAACAAAATGCTTGGAAAAAGGTGTTGCTCCTTTGATATTTTTAATATTGCTTTATGAAAGACTGAAAAAATAATCCCCTTCCACTTGCTTTTTGTACAAACAATCCGGTTTTTTTTAATGAACTTTTCTAAAACTGTAAAAAGTCGTAAGGAATTAGGGGGAGGGGGAAGGCTTTTGAAGTGAACTGCCAATGTACTATTGACATTTAGTTGAGCAGTCTTGCTAATCAGGCTGGTTTGTACTACTTGCCTTTCAGAAAGGCAACAGGACTAGAACCTACCTATGTTTCTGGATGCATCTCCTCCCAGAGGTAGCCCACACCTGAAGAAGCCCTCTTCCATATGCATCAGGAATGACCAGGACTGCAGGGGTATGTGCTGTTTTTTGTATCCGTATCAATGTATGTGTATGGCCCTGGGCATGCATGGCAGTGAGGAAAGGGAGAGGGATGCTGGTAAGACGGGGCAGTACTGGGCACTGCTGGAGAGAATGGTCCAAATCCTTCAGTTCTGGCCTAGGAATTTTCAGGATTGACTTGGCCTTATCTCAGCAATGGTTTATAAGTTGCTATTTAAAGATTATAAAGAGCCTTGCAGTTCAGTAAAGCTAATCGCTTCCCTTTATTGTAGAAATAGGTGGCTGTAGTGCAGTTCCTATGCTCTTCTGTGCAAATGCTTTCCCTTCTTCCCTGCGTTTCATTTGAATGATGCTATGTTATGCCCTACCAACCACTGATACGATGGCGATAGATTCTTGTCTTTCCTGTTTCAATGAATGCATAGTGCTCTCATAATGAGGATGTAGCTGTGTTGGGCAATCCAGGGAGGTTTTGTACAAGCATATTTTTGAGTGCTTTCGGAAGCATTACTCGTCTACTTCAAATCAGTGTATAAAGGGAGCTAATGCCTCCATTAAAAATATTTTTAGCTCTGTTCCTCTAAGCTCAGACTTCCTTAATTTTGTCTGTCTTTATCCTCTGAAAGTCTGTGATGAGGTACTGACTGCATGGGGCAGCACCTGCTAAGTTAATGGTAGAAGAGGCAAACCACATATTTTTGAGCAAGGAAAACAATGATTCCTCTTCCGTAGAAGAGAACAAGGGCCATGGCTGACTTGACAATCTGAGCCCAAGCAGCCAGCCAGATACCCCAAAGACTGTCTTTCCTCCTTACTTTTTTTTTTCCCTCTTAACAGTGTTGGGTTGTGGGTTTTTTTTTTTCTCAAAAAGCATTTTGATTGATAGCAATTAAATGCACCAATAGCGCTTTAGACAAGGGCTGCCATGATTGCTATTTACAGATAAAGAAATGGGTGCAGAGAGATGAAGTGGCTTGTTTACCACTCCACAGTAAATCAGGAATAAGAAAGGCAGCACCGAGAATCCATGTTGAGTCCCTGACTGTAATCGTTTACTCCTGCGCGTTGGAAGGAACAGTATACCCTGTCAGCATAGTAGCATTTAACCCTCATTCTGTGCCAGTGTAAATGAGGTTGCAAGGTGGTAAGTGGTGGAGAGCAAGGCCTCTGATCTACAAGGGTGAGGGTATTCAGATGGGGAGCAGATGATGACAAGTAATGAAATTAAAGCAAAGGAAAGATTAAATTAAAACATCAGGAAAAACTCAGTAATGGTAAGATTAACTGCAGTATAACCTCCTACAGGAAGCAGCAAAGGCAGAGCATTTTAATCATTTAAAACAGGACTAAACATAGTTTTGGGTAACATACTACAGCACTGGAATAAATTACTATAAGCTGGTGCAGCTACTGAAGGCTTAGCTGTAGCCCTAATATTCCTAGAATGTTGTAGGTTTCTAAGGAGGGTATTGAGTTAATGCATCAGCCATCTGAGTCCACTCTATAGACTAATAGGTTAGAAGTGCTAAAAAAGCAGATTGCTAGCTCATATGTTTAAGTCAGCATGTAGATCTATTTATCTATCTGTACATGTATGTGTCTGTATTTATTTATATGTGAATGCATGTATATGTGTATATAAATATTACATCAGGATAGATTATGACAGATGTTAAAAAAAAGTCATCCCTTTGCTGAATCAGCCTCAAACATGCTTTGAGTAGTTCATTTAACTCCAATGTTGGTAGAATCACTGTTCAGAAACAGGACACTTGAAATGTTTCCTCATTATCTACAAGCTGTTGGGGGCTAAGTGCATCGCTATTCGTGGGTGTGAATAGGGCCTTGAAGGGGCATTTGTGCATGACTACAATAATTAGCCAAATGGTATATGGCAAGTGAAAAGGTGGGTGATGTTGTTCCTCACTCTGCCCTTCATGGATCACACCTGTTATGAAAAGGGAACTTGAGAAAGGCAGAATGAAAGAAAAAAGTTACTCTTCTGGGGGGGGGGCGGGGGGGAAATCAATTCTGTTTCAGGACCATGTATTTACTTACAATAAATCACTCCTAGAAAGATCTCAGAAAGAGGTGCTAGGACTGACCACAGCTTAGTTAAAAGTATTAGCTTCTTGGCAGTACCACACAGCGTTACTTCAGTTTTAGAAGTGCATGACTTTTCCCAAACTAAGTGTAGAACTGCAAAAAGAAAATGCTGTCTGTACCACACTTTATCAAATGTTTTCCAAACTCTAGTACTGCTCCCCCTTCTCGAGTGGATGCATGCTGTAGATCCTGTGCTGGGACTGGAGAACTAAAATTGCTAACCTAGTCTACCCCCAAAATCAGTGCAACCCAGAAGCCATTGATGAGACAACTGAGCCCTAAGACTGTGAAAAAGCCAAATATCTCTCTGTCCATGCAAGATATTTGGCTCTGGGGTTAATTATTATCAAGTATAGATCCAGACATTATTTGGCTACTATTTACAATGGGTTGTATGTCCAGTGCTAGTAAAGAAATTTATATATAGAAAACAAAAATAAAAAAGCATGGGCATACATTACAAGAAACCTCTGTTAGACTTATGAACGCTTGATGCAGTTGAGTTCAGTGCTTTCTCATTCTTTGCCATTTGTGTGTACAGTATTAAAAAAGAATCCTACTTTTTTTTTTCTTTTTAAAAATACAGAACTGGTAGTCTAGTCACACTCTTACAAGTAAGTGATAACAAAAATAGAAAGCAGATACCCATGTGGGACTAAAACTACTAAAGCCTGTCTTTTTTTTTTTTTTTTCCACAAATATGTTTTCACAGACAATAATTAGCAGACAAACACACTGTTTGCAATTGCACTGTATTGACTTAAAAGGCGGATACAAAATTGTCTAAATAAAGAATGCCATCCAGGGTGAAATAGTTGTGTGTGTGTGTGTGCACATATATGTGCTGACACATGCTTGTATTTTCCTACTGTGCACCCAATCATGGAAACATGCTCTGCTCTTTGTAATTCAATGTCACTCTGATGTGGTTCTGCTGCACACTCGCACGCACACACACAGGAATGGAAATAGATTTCTGTGACAGGTGGCTTCTTTGTCTAAATCTTTTCCTATAAAAGAAAAAAAATGTGAAATTTTGGTTGGTTTAAAGGTTCTGCTCCATGAAGAAAAAAAATCCACAAAATCCATTGTTTTTCACCTTTTCAGTCGTTTCCTCATGAATAAATATTATCCATTAAAAACCTTTAAAAAGGTGCTGCGATACACAGTGTTATATTTCCATTTTCTTTATTGACTCTCTTGTTGCCATGATGATTCTTTCCCTCCAGCCTTCGCAGGTGATTTTTGCCCTGTACCATGGCACAACACGCTCTCCATGCAGGTTTTTCCTTTAACCAGCCTCTTCCTCCCTCTCCTAATCCTTCCTCAGTCCACAGCATGAATGTGAGTCTGAAGAAAGCTGCCTCGTTAGGTCTCCATTGCTAATCCGATGACAAAATGTCAGGTTGGTCCATCCAGGCACAATTTGCAGCAAGAAAGGAACATGGAGGTGTGGAGGGAGAGGGGCACTGGTCTTCCAGCCTCCTTCTGTGCATGAGACGTCTTACAAGGCAGAGACCTTGACTATGTTGCTTGTGGTGGTGGTGGAAATGTTCGTGGAGTGGCTGGGGCTGCTGGGCGGAGGCCTACTCTCGCCTTCTGGCGTGAGTGCCGGCGGCGTGGGGATGCTGATGATGGCTGTCGTTATCTGGGCAGTTTTGCAGTTCGGTCTCAGCCCATCATCTGATTTCATGTTGAGACTGGAACGACTAGAAAACAAATTCAGTGTTTGGCTTTTTTTTTTTTAAAACCAGACAGTAGAAAGGATGGGAATGGTAGTTGTTCTTAATGAATATCTTACTCCTCTAACTAAGGGCACCAAAATATTCGGAAGACTCCACTTAAATGTTCCCCCCAGTTCCTGCAAGGCATCATTTATTTCTACCCAGATTACACTAAGCTTTTTTAATATTCCCCCTGATCAGGATACAGCTTTTCACGGGGCAAATTGTTCTATGTTTCCATTTCATTCTTGCATAATTCTAGTTTAATTAAGAGGACATCTAAATATACTGTCCTATGTACTGTATCTTTTCAAAGCACAGGTAGTTCTTTCTGAGAAAGAGATGTTGTCTTCCTTGCATTTCAAATGCCTCTTTCAAATTCACTGTCCCTTGATCTTTTCTATTTTTTCATCTCTCTGCAGTAGTTTCAAGGATCTGGCAAGTGGGAGCATTCTTATTAGATCTGCATCAATTGCATCCTATAATTAATTACAGAGGGAAAATGATAGGTTGATTTCTGTGCATCTGCACAGCTACAGGAGTCTGCTATTACCAGCCCAACATGTTCATTTTAAACACAAGGCCTGTCCTTTTAAAATGTAAAGCTCCCAGTTGGAAAGCTATTGCTGTTGTTATCTCAGAGTGACTCACCAGGAGGATGTTTCTTGATCGCTCAAGCATCCCAAGAACACGGCAGAACCCATTCTGCTCCCCGGTTGCCTCAGTCACAAGCTGAGAGTGGGGCAGTCTTAGGGACTGGGTGGTTCTGCCAGTGGTAACCAGTACACCCAGTTAGTTGCATTCCACATGAAAAACAACTTAAAAGCTTTTTTTCTCTCTCCATTCTTACACAGTTTGGTAAGCAAGTGAAATAACAAACAGTGTTGACATTTAAAATATCACTGGCATCTGATTTAGCACCCACTGACATAGGCAGAATAGTTGACATTCCCCTGAATTACTGTTTCAGGTGCTGGTTTAAACTATTGTCATCTTGAAACTGCAATAGCCAGAGACTTGTTTTGTGCTTATTCATTCATAATTCATTCTCTGAAATGCCCTTCTGACTTCACCCTGGCACAAAGTAATCGCTTGCTGCCCTAAAGGCAGCTTTGTTTCAATTTCTAGATCCCTTTGATAGGAGTGGGGAGGAGAAGAATGCCAAGTTCAAAAACAGCCCAGTGCACAAGAAGCTTAATGGGCTGAGGGGGATTTGGAAAGTAATTTAATGTTTGCAAGAAAGATATGGTGAAGAAATGATTTTTTTCAGCAAGTTATGTATAAAATGAAAATTTCAGAATTTTCTATTGAGACACTTCTTCACCTGTGTCACTAATAGCTTTTTAGGTGAGAGCTACTAGGACGCCATTGTGAAATTCCTCCTTATTTGTTTCCCAGTGATGCTTGCTGCTTACAGTTGCGATGTAGACTTTCAGACAATGAAAATCAGTGAACTGAGTGTCCCTGGTGGACCATGTCAGTGTGTACAGCTCTTAACAGCTTTTGCTGACAGACACTGATTAGCCAGTTGTCTTTGCCTGCTCCCAGTAAAGGCTTGGAAGTACTGGGCTGTGTGGGAGGTGGGCTTTGAAGTGGTCCTGTGCCAGCTTTGGTGAGTGGTTCACAGCTGGGAACTGCTGGCTCCTGCCTGTGTGATTAGCACTTCATAGGCAGGTTTCAGCTGGAATTTGTTCTTCTATGTCCAGTCTGGCCAGAGAAGAGCTGCGCTAGAGTCTAGCTTTGACCTGGTTCTTCCTGGAACAGCTAGGAGCCACTTTCCTTGGGTTGTCATTAGAAGGAGGGAAACAAAGATGTTCCCAGCACTAGACCCCTCTCCCTGGCTGGAGAATAGGCCTGCAAGAATATTCAGTTGGATAATGCACTTCAGAGGTTTGCATGCAGTAGTTAGCAGCAAGAGCCTACTTACTGTACCTTGTTGTAAGTGAGGGCTGCTCACTGCACTGGATGTGGATGGTGCTGAGCTCCTGCATGCTCCGGAGGCGAGTGGCTGGCACACTGGAGTTGGGAAGGTGAGTGGTCTTCTTGTTACGGCGAGAACAGCAGGAGGTGGTCAGTCCATGGTGACTTGACAAGGAGGGGCTCCGAGAAGAAGGATAGTTCTGCATTGAGCTCTCCATGCAGTTCTGCTCGAACAGTTGCTCATCTATGAACTCATGGTTCTGGCAGGGAAAAGAATAGTGCCATTACTTTCTGGGGACACCAACAGCTTTGGCCCAACAGCAGTTTGTTTTCAACGGCACCTTTTGCTAGGTTGGTGGGATGTGTCAGCCGCTTGTCTGTGTAAGATGCTCTCTGCCTCTGTGCCTAAAAATATTTGCACTAGGCAGATCTTTAGAAGAAGTGACTCTGCCCTTCCAATCACTGCAACCAAGAGAAGATTTTGTTCTCCTGCATCGGGAGGGGGATAAGGGAAGCTGTTGCAGTGACAAAAGCATGATAGTCTATCAATGCTGCTTGCTTATGTAGTCTGAGATGGTTAATATATTGTGTTTGAATTTTCTTTCATTTTTATGTCTGGATTCCAGAAGTGGCTTTGGAAAGTCTGCAGTGCCACATGGTTATGAAACCCAAGAGGAGATTTAGGCTCCTTTTTCTTTGACCCTGGGTATTCAGATGACCATCTTGACACATAGCTTAATTGCAGGATGTTGCTTGTATTGGCTATTGGGTGCAAAGCATACCTGCAGTTCATTGAGTGCTATTAGCTGAGTGGAAATAAATGTGGCAGGTGAGAGTGGGAAGTGTATAGGGGCAGGAAATTCAGAAAGCTGAGTCTGTAAAGAGTTTTTGTGCTAAGGAACAAGAAATTGTGAAAGAAAACGTGTGTGTGTGTACCCAAGTAGTTCTAGTGAACATACTTTATCCAGTCCCTGTCAGCGTCAGAAAGGATGGGAAACAAAAGCAACCATGGTGAAGGCAGCCATCGGTTTTCTTTGGAACAACTAACAACTCTCACAAGAAACAAGAGCACTGGATAGCCAAAAAGAGCCACGTGCACAAACTCCCAAGGACAAGACCAGGAACGAGAAAGGAAGCAAACACTCTCCAGATATGTCACAGAGACCACAGAGAAAACAGATTGAATTAAAAAGGAAATACCTTGATGGTGGAAGTTCGTACAGATAACAGGGGATCATCCACAAGATAGGACAATCCCTACGGGACAACATGCCAACAAAAGATAAAAACACAATTGATTGTCCATTCCGGCATTCAGAAGTTTAGTCCCAGCATTGCATCTATTGCCTCAGCATTCCAGACGGCTCACTCAAGTTTGAATGGGCAACCAGACCTTCTCTTCACCAAATCTTGCCTGAATCAGACCCCTTTGTTCCTTGCTTCTCACGCTTAAGCTTTTTAATGTTGTGTTCTTGGAAATAGAGCAAAACTGCTAACAACTCTATTACTTTGATCTTTTGAGAGCTGAAGGCAAAGGAAAACAAAGTTTCAGCTGCTGATTCACAAGCAACGAATTGGAATTGTATTGCCATTGGGTCACCAATGGGTATGGGTTTTGATCATACTCTGTGGAAACACAGAAGAAAGGTTTGGGTTGAAGGACTAGATTCAATGCACTCAGCATTTGGAGAAAACATGGCATGTGAATGTCCATACTCTATCTGGGAGTTGGAATGAGTGGAAAAAAACTCTTTTTGTTTGAACAAACTCCATCTGTTGTGTTGATATGACAAAGTAACCTCTGTTATGGCAGCTAGAAGTACTTAGGTCACTGTCATCTGACACACCAGATTTGTGAGCCATTCACAGCCATTCTGGGGCTGTATGCTAGTGACGACCGCAGATACCACGACAATAAATAATGTTCTTTTAGAATCCTTCTGTGTAGTTTAAGGAAAGGTGAATTGCCCATTGAAACAAGTTTGCAACCATGGTACATTTCTCATGCCATTCCTGCAACTTGGTTACAAAATGACTCTTCAGTATTTAAAAGTTCTTTTACTGCGATTTAAATTTTTGGGAGGAGAACTGTTGCATAGTACTTTAGTAGATCATGTGAACTATAGAATTTTCACACAAGCTGATTTGAACTATTTTGATTGATAATTTCAGACCAGAATCCAAACTTACTACGTGATTTGATGCAACATCATGGTAATAACTGGCAGAAAAATGTAGGGGAAAACACATTAAATATTTTGCAGATTCTCCCTCCAGGTTTTAATAAAAATTCAAAGTATCATTGTTAATGCCATTCTTTGCTGAAAAAAAGCAATGTTTGGAACATTTTCAACCACTGAGACTCACTGTCTGAGTGGGCTTGCGTGCTGAAGGCAATCTAGCTTTGTTAGTGTGGTAGGCTAATACATCCACAAATTAGGATCCACAAATGTTACTTCCAGCCCTAACCGGCTCATTAGTAATGGAGCAACTCATGCAGCTCCCAGAGATGTCCACTGTCCCTGTGCAGAGGTCAGAATTTCTCTAAGCCTTTACAAAGTCAGGGCCTTACAAGGGCAGACCCTGGAGGCAGGGTTGTCAGCTTTTATTTGCTTCAGCCAATTTGTAAAACTTTCCAAATGGAAGTATTCTTTAGAAATATGAGTCATAGTAGTGAAGCTTTTAAGCATAAAGTTCTAAACTAGAGTCAGATTGTGAAATATCTGCTTGTTATGTAACATCCAAAATTGCTAGAAATAAAGGCAAGATGAGTCTTATAAATTCAGTAGTCATTGATACAGGAAGAATCAGTTCACTGTCCTTGGAATGGTGACCTTTATAGCTCATTGCAATGAACCAGCTGTTCTCAGCAGGTCACTGTAATTAACCAGTCATCTTCTTCCAGTGTATCGGTGAAGCCTAAGTGGTGTTATTCCAGCATAAGCCAAACTATGGAAGTGAAGGTGATTTGCCTAAAAGAAGGCTTTTGCAAGTCAGAAATCAAAAGTACATTTGGTGATGGATGCAGATAGAAAAAGGCATGAATATTTCAAGTGTTAACCTCTCTCCATTCTTTCTAGAATGAATCATGGTATAGATAATGTGTTCCTTTACTGCAGAACCTTTTATATATACCTGGAAGTAAAACATATGTATCAAATAAATATCTAAACTGTTCCGAGAGACTTCTGCATACAGAATCATTTAATGATGAAAAATAAAATTTTCACTCCAACACCTTGCATGACACGAACAGAAAAATCATTGTTAGAGAATCTGCTTGACTGGCTTTGAGGTAAATTACCTGCTCTTGTAACCAGAACTGTATTGAGAAAAGATATGTGCAACCTTTAAACCCATTAAAAGAGTTCATCTGCTCTGTGCCCCATAAAGGGCTAAAGGTTATTTTTTTCCAGCCTGTTGGCACTGGTGACCAGGTTGTGGTTTGGAGTCACTGACAGCAGTTTTCTCCTCTTAAGAAAGCAGAACTGTCCTTTATTACTAATTAGCACAAGTGATGAGTATATATGATGTGTGACTGACAACATAAGACAAATGCAGTTTAGTTCTCTTTCAGAAGCACTGAAGAAATTAAACTTAATGTACACCTTGTTTATAGGATCTCCCTAACCCCATGCTGAAAAGTTATTTGTGTTCAAGTGAACCTGACTGAGCAACCTGCTATTGACTTTGTACTGGTGTAGATGACTGTGGAGTAGCAGGTAATTACATCTTTATCCCTTTGCACAGTAATTACTTTTTTTTTTTCAAAGAAGACAATGAAATAAAGTGCATTTATCCCATTGCAGAATATTCTCAGCAGCTTGAGTGTCAGCACCCTCTAGCATAGTTTGTAGGTTTACTGAGTATGTCCAACTGAGTGCTACTTCAGAGCATCTGTATGCACATCTTTTCCATATGAAGCCTGGGCCAGGCACAAAGACCTAGTAAGATGTAAAAGGATTGTATTGCTACTTACGGTTGTTTTTTCCAGGCAGTGCAGCAGGTGGTGATGTTGGCTTTCAATTAAGGAGGTGCCTTTAGTCATATGCTGTTCATCTTCAGTAGATCCCTAAATAGCCAGAAAAAGGCAGGGGGGAAAACAAAACCCAAACCAAGTGTAAAATCATGAAAACAAACAGAACTACCAGCATTAGCTTTCACAGGGATAAAGATAATTTCAGTGTTGCCAGCTCTCAGGTTTTTCTCATGAGTCTTACGAGGTTATCTCATTTTTTTTTAATGATTTGGCTTGTAGATTCAGGTGAGGAACTCAGCTTTGATTCAAAACCAGTGTGTTTCTAGCCATTTTGTAGCTGTGGAGGAAACCTGGGAAATACTGTTGACATATGATGTCAAGGCTCAGGAACCAGAAGGTAAAGAAGAAAAGAACCTGTGCTGTTTTATTTTTCCAAAAAACATTAAGACTTTCAAGCTTGACATGACCTTTGAATGCCAACAGATGTACCCTGAACGCTAGTCTCTGTTAGGAGACAAAACACAAGCTGTCTTGCTGAGCTGAAAGCCTGGCTCTGCGTGACCTTCAGGGCTGCACAGAGCTGGGCCTGTTGGAACTTGCATGTGTTATTGCCAAAGCCTCCTGAGTGATGGCTGCACGCCAGATCAAAAAATGTGAATCCAGGCTTCGTGTCTTGGACTTTGTAATACTGTTTCTAGAGATAGGATTCCTGGCTCTGTCTCTCCTCTTCATGGATATGACCAATTGTTTTCCGCACTTTGTACCTGCAGCGTATCAAAAGGGGGCTGCTCT